>NW_022197486.1:9213597-9390910 GCF_009176525.2 Contarinia nasturtii
GATCGGCTTGATCAACCGGCGTACTCTCCAGACCTTGCTCCTTCTGACTACCACTTGTTCCGATCGATGCAAATGGGCTTGTCCGAAATATCGTTTCGAAATGCTGAAGAAGTGCGAAAATGGATCGATGACTGGATAGCCTGGAGGAATTCTTTCGACGCGGAATCGACAAGCTACCAAGAAGATGGGCGGAAGTCATAGCTAACGATGGGCAATACATAAACTTACATTTTCACCCAAAAAACGGTAAAAATTAATTGATACACCCAATACAGTTTTGAATGAATTGTTAGTACAACGGCATATATTCCAAAATTTTATGATTTTTTTTTATTTAAACCCATCGAACTACAAAAATACCAAAAATAAATAAATATGCAAAAAATCATAGTTTTTTACTGCACATTCAGTTTAAACCTAATGACAATTTTATCCAAATTATTGCCCGAAATGGAATCAGTCCAGATCGAGATAGGTGCAGATGAATTACAATTCAAATACACATTTGATTGAAACCAATCCCGATACTGACTTGAACCAAAATAAAAAACGAAGAAGAAAAATTAAAGTAATTAAGAGAATTAGCCATTTCCAAAGCAACTTTAGCGCCGAAGTAAAAACAAAACAAAAAGAAAATACAAAAGGAACAAAAGAAATTGAGATTAAAATAAAAAAAAAACGAAAAAAGCGAATCATCAGGAATGGCATTTAACATTTTTCTTCTCTCTTGTTCTTTGTATAATCTCCGAAAAACCGGAGCACCGATTCGATTCGATTCGATGTGCTTTGTAATGTTATATGCATTTCATGCATGCATACTTGTACTTCTTATAACACAGCCGCCCGTTTATTCGTTCATTCTCTCACATAAAAATCCGTTGCCATCATATAGGTATATATGCGTATCGTAGATATAATCCAATGGTATAAAACCGAAAGAAGAGTACACTTGGGAGATATATGCAGTGCGACATCAAACAAAGATAAAAGGTAGCTCAAACGAACGAAACAACAAACGCCAAAAAAAAGAGATCCAGAATAAACCAAACAGAATATACAATAATGATGGATGCAAATGGTCGCAGGTTTCCAAATATACAGTATCGCTATATGTGTGCGTATGTGCTGTTTGCTTGCAACAAATACAACAACGGTAGTAGCGAGACCAATTGTACTACAAAGTGTGTTTAAATCGAGTTTGTCTTAACCATTTTGGTACAGTTGTGTGGTTGCGCGAATAGATTTCATACGTATTGGTTTACCTTTCAATTTGGAAACATTTTACACACTTGGTAGAGAAGTGCCACAGGATTTTATGAGCGCGCGCGTATGTATATGTGTGAATATATGAATTTTGAGACGCATACAATCACCGTATTTCAACTTATTTGAGTGCCGACCAAATGCACAAACTTTATAACAAAATATTTCGAAAGTCTTTTTCCGAACGTCACATATGACCAACACTCACATTCACAGCGTGAGGCATCATCTCATTAGAAACGTTCTTGCATTTACACTCACTTTGTGTCATACACATGCACAGAGATAGACATAGGCATACACAAATACATGCACGAGTGCCAAATGGCTGTGCGCGCACACAAAAATATGCGAATGAATATACACATAAACGCACATACATGCACAAACAGACGCATACACATACACTGAGACAAAACCAAGAGATAAAACCATACCAAACAATCGATTAACTCAGAACCTTGAAAATGGTGGTGTTATGAAGAAAAGAACGAACAAGTTTTTTTTTTCAACCATCCAGTAGTTGCCATTTCGGTGTGTGTGGTTTCTTTCTTCATTTCTTTCTTTTCTTCAGGTTTATATTTTTTCCTGTATGTTAATTGTGTCTGTGTGTGTGTGTATGTGTGTGCGTGTGAACCAAACGATTTGACTCTGAATCTTCAGTCTGTGTATTCATTCTACGATGGTTGCCGTTGTCGCTGTCGTCGTATTCATTGTTGTTGGTGTTCTCTTTCTTTCACTTTGCGTGCGTCTCAGTTACACCGATTCTCGTTCGAAATATTGAAATCGTGTGTGGTTGTGTGCAACAAAACGCGATTCAATCCCACAATCCAATGTGGAAGGACGCTAAAGAATACACATAGTATTATTTATTATAACAAAATAATCAAAAAAAAATTATCGACAAGTTTTCAAGTATTTCATTTTCATTTCCATTTAATTTTATTGTACAATTTATATTGTGGTGATTTTATTGGGTTTTGGTATTCATAAAATACATTTAGCTGAAGATAAAGAGTGTGTATACATAAAATAATCGAGGCAAAAGAAAACGGGCATCGACAACACAAGAAGTGCATCTAACCAAATACAAAAAAATACACACACACACACAAAACATATAGTGAATAGTGGAAAACTCTTCATTTGATGGATTTTCAATATAAAAAATGTTTGGTGCTCAGTATTTTTCTCTTGAAAAATGGAATAATTTGTACATTTATATATATATAAATCATTATATTATTAGTCTGTCTAACTGTGCTGCATCAATGGTGTGATTGAGTGATTTGAAGCGTTTGCAAATACCTCTGGTGTATATATGTGTATGAGTGCTTTTACTGGTCTATCTTGTCTCCAAAATCAGGAGACCGATTTTAGAAAATCTACAACAAATTTTTCGATGTGTGATAATTTATTTTTCGAAAATTATGGTGGATATTTTGTTGATTTATAGTTTCAAATAATTTAAAAAAAAGTATATATATTGTTTTATTATTGGTACATTTTGCAGTGAATACCCGCCTTCATATTCATTCTCATTCCGGGCCGAAAGTGTAAACTTCAACAAATAAATGTCAATCGGAAAGACGATAAATTTTGAAAGAGTTTTTTCACCAAACAAGAACTGAACCCCTAAAAAATCAATGAACCAAGTGCAAAGAGAATAAATGAGATTTATTCCAACTTTTAATCATGTAGATTACTACGTATATCTATATATTTCATAGACCATTTCATCTATATCATCATACTTCATCGATATAATATGGGAGACGAATAAAAAAACTATATATCTATTAACATCATCACCATCATCAACATCATCGACAACGCAGTGTCTTTGACTTGCTCTCACATATATGTATATCGTCGTGTGTCGTCAAATGTTATTGTTGTTGTTTTCGACGGTCGTTTTTCGTTCATTTTGTCAGTACAAAATGAAATGTGTGTAATCGTATGTGCATGTGCATGTGTATGCGTGTTGATGGTTTGCTTCATGGTGTTGTTCAATGGATGGCTCCTATAAAAAATGCAAACCGAGAATGAATTTCCATCCGCTAAGATTGAGTTTGTGCGAAGTTGACTGAAATCTTTCATGCCGTCGAAGTGAATGCAGACTGCCTGCAGAAAACTTGCAGCAAATTCAAAAAAAAAAAAAAAAAAAACATGTTGACACTTTTCCGTGGACAGAGTGAGAGAGCGAAAGAGAAAGAAAGAAATAGTCCGTATGTTCATCGCAGTATGTTGTGTGCCCAAGTGAATTTCTTTTTCACCCAGAAATTAATAATTGGATCTCGGTGTAGCTAGAAACAAAAATGTTTCCATTCCATGCAATTCCATATGAAAAGGTCGAAAAATTCAAAAGTTTTTCGAACCAAAATAATGACAGGAGTTGGACGTACTTTCAATTAACATTTTTTTTGCCTGTCTTTTTTTATACATTGAGAGATGGTATCCGATGAGGCTCTTCTTTGGCTCCGTCATCGTCATACATAGTTTTGTGTACACGCTCGTTGTTTTTGATTTCATTTTTTTTATTCATTCTTTCTTTCTTTCTTTCGTTCGTTTTTTCTTCTTTCTTTCTGTATGTACTTCTTTCATTGCCAGTTCCTTTTTTCGTATCTTTTGCTACATATTCTTTTGTTTCTTTGACTCTGTTCGTCAATGTGTTACCATTGGTGCAATTTCACCTCCATAGGTTTGCCGTGTGTGTCTTGTGTGAATGTGCTTCGTCGCTCCTCATATTCTTTTTGTTGCTATTTCTTTTTCTCGGTGAGCGCGTCTCATATATGTATGCCGTGTGTTGGATTTTTTCAATTCATCACAAATGCACGATTCTTTTTAAACTGTGCGACTTGTTCTCGTTCTCTTTTCTCCTTTCACCTTTCATCTTTCGATGATTCCGTTGATTCGTTCACGGGGCTTTTTTTTCAGTTATCTTTTCTCTCGAGTGCCTTTTTTGGCCATTAAAAACCATTAAAAACATTTCGGTCTTTTTTCATATACATTCATCACAATGTTTCGTCACAATATTTCTTGTTTTTATTTTTCTTCTCTCTACCAAGCCGTAGCTCAACATCATTATTTCACTGAATGAACAACAAACACAAATAGAGACGGACAGATTGTGAGAGAGATGATGATTGTAATCCTTTTAACAAATATTACATCAATTTAAGATTGTTCTCGTTGTTTGAAGAGAATTTGAGAAATTGAAAAACTGAAAATGAATTATTGTTTAATCACAGCCAAATGTAATCAAAACAAATTTGAGAAAAAAAAGACATTTCGAATAAAAATACAGATTATTAACAACGAAACTTATAAGCGGATTAGCTGACAAAATACCATAAATAAAGTTGAGTAAAAAAAAGCAGTAAACAATCAATCAACCATGTTCACATAATTAATAAACATGAGCAAAATCGCTATCGCTATTAGGCAAACATAGTTGTATATTCTTTTTTCGGCTTTGAATTTTGATTTGTTTTCTTCTTTCGTTTGTTCACATATTTGTGTGTTCATTTTTCGCCAATTCACCGTCGCCACACGGTCAGAAGAGAGTGGCTCTTTCTCTCCATCTCAAACAAGCACATCGGTTTGTTTGTGTATTTCACCAAATTATACGGTTTCGTTTGCATATGCGTTGAAGTCGTTCTTTCTCTTAGCGCATACATCGTGGATGGATATATTTGTTATTTTTGATGTGTGACATCGAATTAGACCCTTTAAAATGACCACATTATCAACCGGTGCACCGGAAACGGTTTTAACCAAAAAAGAAACTACAAATGAAGACCTTCATGCGAGTTTTATGTTGTTTTTTTTTTTTTGGCAACAACAAAACGGTGAACCGTTTGATTCATCGTATTAATGCTCATTTCTTCCCACAGCTCATCCAAGTCAACGATTGAATTGACATCAAAATGAGAAGAACCCATTGTGCGTCGTCATCATCATCAACATCAAAAGCAACAAAAACAACGGCAATAAATTAATAAAGTGTGACGAAAACTACGGCAACCAAAAAAAGCACCCAGAACTTGCCACTAATTAAATGCAAGTCAGCGATATCAATTAAAAAGAAAATTCCCAAAACAATTAAAATTGAAGAGAAACAAAAGTATTGTGGACAATTGCTTCCATGCTTAGAATTAAAACAAAAAAGTAAAAAAAAAGAAGATGGATTTACAGCTTGGTTTTCGTTTGGTGAAATTACAATTGACAAAAATGTGCTCGAAATGACAAGAAACAGTTTTCAAATCGACGTAAAATAATCGAAGAAAAAAAACGAATTGTATTTATATGTATCGCTGTGTATTTTTTTTATTAATTGAAATTGCGTGGTGACATAATTTAGCACTCATGATTATCTGACAAAACTTTTTATTTTTTTTGTTTGTTGTGCGCCGGCTATATTATGACAAAGCAAAACATGGACAAAATCAGTGTATTAAACGGTTCAAGACTGACATTATTGAATGAAAGACTCCAAAAATGTTCGCGTTCAGAACATAAAACATACAAATCGCCAAAACAAACCAAGCTGCCATTTTTCAATAGTAAACATGACCAGGAACGACAAATCGAACATTCCAATATCGAAACGCCATTCATAGCTAGTAATCGAAATCACATTCATCGAACACATTCGAAGCGATGGCAACAACCGATAGAATCCCATCGACAACATCACAATCATCATTATTATCATGAACAGTACTCAGAGCACACAAATTCTTCACAGATGCATTTTAGCAAGAAATTTAGTTTTACTCAACATTGTAATCATATTAGTCGATTTTATATGATTTTTGTAATATTCATCATTTATTTGCTGGACAAAACCAACTGTGATCAAGGTAAGTGTCATCCTTCTGCTGTTCTAGTTATCACTTTTTGTTACACGTTTTCCACATGAAGTGCCAATCATGAGTCATTCAGGCGATGAAAGTATTTGTTTTTGCTTTCGTTAATGAATCATCGTATGAATCAGAAAAATTAAAACACATTGTTTACTAATGAACGACTCTATTCTTTTTTTGTGTGTGTTGTCAGTACAGTTCTTTTTTGATGTTAAGTTTTCACCATTCAGTACTTATATCGCCTCGATGATGAAAATGTTTCATTTTATAGTTTGTTTTATGTTTTCAAAATAAATATTTTTTTAAATGTTTGTTGCATTTTCTCTTTGCAGTCGTCTTGTTGGACACAACAAAAGAAGCCACACTTGAATGGACTCGTTATCCATATGGACCGCAAGCTCAGACGCCCGGCGTAAGTATCAGCATTTCGAAAAAAATTGCATTTTAAACCTACGTAATTTGTACTGAACTGAACCATCTTTTTTTCTTTGATTGTTAGTGGGTTGAAGAATCATTCACAAACTTTGGCAAGGGTATCAATTGGCGAAGTTACGTCGTATGCGATGTGGCTTATAATAATGTGAATAATTGGCTTTGGTCACCATTCATTGATCGCGGGTCGGCAAATCGTTTATACATTGAAATTCAGTTTACAATTCGTGACTGTTCCCTCTTCCCTGGCAACGCTCTATCGTGTAAAGAAACATTTAGCTTGCTATTCTACGAATTCGATGCGGCCACAAGGGAGCCACCACCATGGCAACCAGAAAGTTATAAATTGATTGGTAAGTAAATTTCCAATTTAAGAAAAACATATGTTGTCGATAGACATAACATTTACAAAAAAAAAACTGTCATTTGTCTTTATAGCACGAATAGCGGCCGGCGAAGGAAGATTCAATCAAAATTCCGATGTCGATATCAATACAGAGGTGAAGAGCATTGCAGTGACGAAAAAAGGTGTTTATTTTGCATTCCGCGATCAGGGCGCATGCATTAGTGTATTGGCCGTTAAAGTATATTACATCACGTGTCCGGCAATCACAGAAAATTTCGCCCATTTCAATGAAACGCCAACGGGTCGTGAAATCACAATTATCGAAAAACAAACCGGTGTCTGTGTAAAGAATGCCGAATCAAGTGAACCACCCACGTACTTATGCAAAGGTGATGGCAAATGGACGATATTAACAAGCGGATGCAAGTGTAAAGTCGGTTTCGAACCAGATTACGAAAAGCAAACATGCACAGGTACTAATCAGTTCAACGATCAATTCCCATTTTTATTTTTATGTCGATTATTTCTACTTAAAATTTAATCAATTTCAGTTTGTCCGGTTGGAACATTCCGTTCAAGTGAGGTGACAAAATGCACAGCATGTCCATTGAATTCGAAGGCGACAAAAAGTGGTAATTCATATTGTGCGTGTGTTGATGGGTATTATCGTCATCCACGCGATAGCCTCAATATGCCATGCTACCGTCCACCAACCAAACCAACCAATTTGACACTTTTATTTATGGATCAAACAAGCGCAATTTTATCATGGAATGCACCACAACGACCAACAAATGAACTGTACGATTCAAAATATCGAAGTGACATTGTCTTCAAAGTGAAATGTCCCGCATGCAATTCAAATGTGGTATTCATTCCGGCCACCGAAACATTCAACGATACAAAATTAACAATCAACAATTTAGATCCGGTCACCACATATACCATTCAAATTCATGCATTGAATAGCATTTCATATCCAATTTATACAGATATCGATGGTAATATTGATGCAAATATCACCGATTCACCGAGTCATAATTCAAATGTATATGCAAATAATGCGGGCACTGGAACCTCAATCAATGATCCACCAACCGAATTTACGGAAATTACATTTACCACCGAATCGGCCATATTGAGTATGGTTTTCAATATACGTATTGTATCGATTACAAGCCATGAAGTCGAATTGGCATGGGACAATCCGAGCGAAGCTCCCATTGAATCGTATGAAGTTCGATGGTTCCCAAAAATGGAACTTGATGCCGCTAATAAAACAACACTCAGCACACACGAGCAACGGGCACACATCGATAATTTACAAGAAAATACTGAATATGGTTTTCAAGTACGTTGTAAAACGGCAAATGGTTTCGGCCAATATAGTAATATCATCTATGGACAAACTCATCAAGGCGTCAGTCCCGGTAATTATTGAAAGAAAGAAAAAAAACCATAAATTTCATACTAGACATTTATTTATTGAATGAAAATCGTCTAAATTCATGTTTTTTTCTTACAGTTTACGATGATTCAATGCAAATGAGAATATTGGCTGGAGGTACAGTTGCGTTTGTGTGCATTCTAGTCTTAGGTAAGTACTCTCATCAATAGCTGACTTCAAAAAATTTCGAATGGATTTTAACGAGAGAAAAAAAATGTCTATGATTTATAGTAATCGTTGCAAGTGTGTGGTTCCTGCGCTCCAAAAGTCAAGATGAACTCGATAAAAAGACAAATAACCATTTGCCACTGCCAATGGACTATGCCAGCAACGAAGGTATGAATATTTTTATATGTAATAAATCGAAATTTATTTGCGATAAAAAAAACATTGAACCATTCTATCGCTCAGTCCGAGAGGTGTGTAAGTTTGTTTGACTTGATATTAGAAAGAGGTTTGACTTGATCTTTTTAAATATTTCACTTAAATTGATTGAGATTTTAATTTTTATTTTTTGTTGGAGCTTACAAACACTCTTAATTTGGTGTGCAAAAACTAACAATCCCGTGCCATTAAAATGGCAACCATAAAATCAAACAAACGAATCATACTTCCCTCTTTCACATCTCAAGTCAAGTAAAGAACCTACTCACTCCTTGAATTAAACGATGGAATTAATATTTTCAAAAGACTGTATATTTCTAATGAAAAAAAAAGTGACAAATTAGTGAGAAAAATGCTCTTACTTTCAAAGAAAATCTAGAACATAGTGGATCCGTAATTCGCAGTATACAATACAGTAGAATTCACTTTCATTCGAATTTAGTTCTGGAATAGTTGTATTTAATTGAAAAAAAAAAAATCAAAATTTCACTTTAATACTTCACCAAGATATTCGGTTTGAAACTAATTCCCAAATGTTACCTAGAAAAATGCCTCATTGAACAATAAGTCGGTAATGCAGTCCCACATTTCTCCCACACGTTGATCTATAATATTAGAATAATCTATTCAAACAACAAAATTTTAAATTTGAACTATAATCGAAATAGAATTCACATTGATTAGTAAATTTTTCTTAAAAAATTGAAGCAAAAACATTGAAATATCTCTTTCTCTATCTTTTTTTTCTTATTTTGGTCACATGCATTCAGGACTCGTAGTTACATATAGTAAGTCTCCTCGAAACATTTTTGGTGTGATTTCCCTATTTAAAAACAACAATATCAATTTTTGCTAAAAAATGTAGATCGTTCTCAAATGAGATTTAATTTCACACAAAAAATAAACCTGACAAATCATTTTAGGATTCCTATTAAAATATTAATTTGTAAGGTTTCCTTATAATATGGCAACATTTTATTAGGAAACCTTTAAATAATAAAACATGTTTTGTTTCAACACAGTGAGGTTGGCTTTGACGTTTAAGCGCGCCAATTTATTAGGATTCCTGTTAAAATATTGCGATTTTATAAGGAAACCTAACAAATTCATTTTTTAATAGGAATCCTAAAATAATTTGTGGGGTTTATCTCTTGTGTGTTAGATTATGTATATGTGTGTGTTTCCCATTTGTGCATGTAAATAGGTGTTTTGATTTTCAGTGCATGCTTTGTATATTTTTTTTTCTATATTTCTGCACGTTTTTTCTCAAGCATGTGTGTTTTTAACTCCTTCATGATTGAATGTTTTTTGTTACCTCTTAGATCGATGGACGAACAAAAAATCATGAAACATTTAAAATTTGTCTTGTCTATGTGCTGTGTTTTGTTATTATTTTGTTTTATTTATTTGTGTTATGTGTTTTATTTTATTTCAATTTCTAGTTCACGCAATGGACACAACGCCTATTGTGAAAACAATTCAAAATAATGGTAAAGATTGTCATTTATTTTATAGTTATAGAATGAAACATTTGTTTGTTGAAATTGAAAAAAGAAAACAATCGCTTCTCGCATTTTTTAAGCTGCTTGCTTTGAAACTGCCAATTCATTTAATAGCTAATGCATTTTTTTCTCTAACTCTCTCTCTCTGTGTATAGTAATTGAAGTAACATTTGATCATTTTTATTGTATTTTCATGTGTCTGTTCTTTGTTTTTCTTTCTCTTTCATTTCATGTGTGTCTATGCCTGTTTGCTCATCAAAAATCTCTTTTTCAATTAACAAAAATGCTTAAAAAAATGTGTTTGGTACAAAAAAAAAATATTAACCGAAATAAACAACAAAAAACTGTTTGGAATCGAAAACGAAACAAAAAAAAACTGAATTCAAATGCGCTCACGTCGCGCTACTATTTGCATAATATAAAACTGAACATTCAAATTGCAAACACAATCAATTGCTTGCCGTAATAATAACTTTTTGCTTTGGTTTTCTCTACTGTAACTCATGTGTGCAAATTTAATAACGAATTTTTTTTGGAAATAATTTCATTGTGATTTTTGTGTGCTTTTATTCTTCTCTATTACGTAACAATTGACTTTTCTCTGACTTTGGTATTTGCTTCAAATTGAATATTGTTAATATTCGTGAATCGCGTGTGCATGTAATTTCAATATGGATTTTTTTGCGTATTGATTTTCAAATGTTTTGAACAAAAAAAAAACACACACACACATACAAAAATTTGTAATTTAATGGTAAATGTGCACGCGCATGGTGTGTTGAAATTTAAATAAAAAAAATCCAAACATAAACCGAATAAAATAAAGGCTATGATGGCTATTATCGTCAACGTCGAAATTTTCCAGTGACTACTCCATTGTTTGGCACGAGCCGATCTTATGTCGATCCACACACCTATGAAGATCCAAATCAAGCGATACGAGAATTTGCACGTGAAATCGACGCCAGTTACATCACCATCGAAGCAATCATTGGTAAGTTTGTAATTCGATTTTTCGTCGCATTTGTACGGCAAAGTGAAATTGTCAAAAAATTGAATATATTTTCACCGTGAGCCAAAATGAAATTTTAAATCATTTTCATTTTGAATTTCAAATAATAAGGGGGCGGTGAATTTGGCGATGTTTGTCGTGGTCGTCTAAAAATCCCACCGAACTTCGTTCAGGATATTGATGTTGCAATTAAAACATTGAAACCGGGTTCGTCCGAAAAGGCGCGTTGCGATTTTCTCACCGAGGCATCGATAATGGGCCAGTTTGATCATCCGAACGTGATTTACTTACAAGGTGTTGTAACTCGATCAAATCCAGTCATGATCATTACAGAATACATGGAAAATGGCAGCTTGGATACATTCTTGCGGGTAAATTTCCTGAAAAATCTCAAACATCTCTGTAAAAGTAATAATCTTTTTTTATTTTTTTTTATTTAAATTCATTCGTCACAGGCAAATGATGGAAAATTCCAAACGCTGCAACTAATTGGCATGCTTCGTGGTATTGCAAGCGGCATGTCATATTTAAGTGATATGAACTATGTACACCGTGATTTAGCGGCTAGAAATGTGCTGGTCAATGTGCAGCTTGTATGCAAAATTGCCGATTTTGGATTGTCACGTGAAATCGAAAATGCAAGCGATGCATATACAACACGCGTAAGTTGATTTGCAATGATTTAAATGAGTTCGTTTACATTTGAAATGGTTGAAATATTGTTTATTACTTTCACAGGGTGGTAAAATTCCAGTTCGTTGGACCGCACCGGAAGCGATTGCATTCCGTAAGTTTACATCAGCATCGGATGTTTGGTCGTACGGTGTTGTTCTATGGGAGGTGATGTCATATGGTGAACGACCATATTGGAATTGGTCAAATCAGGATGTAATCAAGAGCATTGAAAAGGGATATCGTTTGCCAGCGCCAATGGACTGTCCTGAAGCTTTGTATCAATTGATGTTGGATTGTTGGCAAAAGCAGCGAACGCATCGTCCGACCTTCTCTAGCATTGTGACAACATTGGACAATTTGGCACGGCAACCAATGACATTGTTGCAAGTGAGAAATTCACCCGATAATGATACACAAACGTGCATCAATATTGGCACATTAGGTTTAGGTAATGCAAGTACAATGGGCTTAGGTGGAAGCATGGCAGGCATTGTTGATGCTAAAGAACGGGTCGTTTTCATAAATGCCGATCATTGGTTGGATTGCATCAAAATGACACGATACTCACAACATTTCAAAGAGGCCAATCTAGTTACAGCTCAACAGGTAAACATTGACATGGCATATCATATTTTTGTCGCATTCAGCACACTAATTTCAATTTTTCAAACAGATATCACGATTGACTGCACAACAACTCTCCGATATGGGCATCACGTTGGTAGGACATCAAAAGAAAATTTTGCATCAAGCAAGACAATTAGATTCGATTATCTAATTTTCAATGTAACACTTAGTAAAAAGAAAAAAAGAAATCACACAAACACACACACACATGCATTGATTATATGGATTGAGGTCGGTTTTTTAATTATTGCTGACAACAAACGCAAACAAAAAATCACTTTGATCATTTTGAAAAATATTTTATTGTATACATAGATATTATGTAATTTATTTCTTCAACAACAACAACAAAAAACATTTGCAAAAATACTCAGAACGATATGAATGACAATTTAAGAAAATAAATATAAAAAATGAATAAACGAAGAGATAAGAATGGATTTAAAAGAAAAACAAACAAAACAAATTATTTAACATTTAAATTATCATCAAATGCATCGTATACAAATTATAAAACAAATAACAAATTTATTGTGTATATATATTATTGTACTAGTTTTTATGCCACAAACAAAACAGAACAACCTTTAATCATAAGTTTAATGCGAAAGGAAATCTCTATTCTAAATTCTTGAATTCTCTAAATGTATGTGAAAAACAAAAACAAGTAACCACAACACACAATCAAACCAGTTTGTATCTCATACCTAATGCCATTAATTATTTTTTTTTATATTTCATTTGTTCTAATTGTAAACGATGAATGGAAAATGAATGGAATTTCCAATTTCCAGTTTATATATTTGCCGCGACAATGACGATGCGAAACGATGAAACAAAAAGTGCATCAAGTTCATTTAGATTGTACAATGAACCACAACATTTTAACAAAATTTCACCTAGGATCGATCTCCAAACGAAACCCCATGAGGTTCATCACTCACTTTCTTTATATTCAAATTGGCCTAATTTTCGTTTTCATTTGACGTCGTTTATTTTGAATTGAAAAGCAATTTATTTTAGCCTAAAGTAAAGTTAACAAATGAGCAACACATTTTGCTGAAGCACTAACGAACAAATACACATACAATATTTTTGGCCTATTCAAAAATTGTACAAAAAAAAAAAAAAAAAAACAAAACAAAAACGGAAATTACATAACAAAGCAAAAGCACACACAAGTACCGAACGAATTGTTGAATGACTTCGATAAATCTGTTTATTTTAATTATGCATTTTTTTATATCGCAAAATGTTCATGCTTATTCAAACATTTGGTGGCCACACAGACTAAATGCGCTTAACACAAAACACTAAGCAATCAATCAATGTATTTCTATTGAAACATTTAACATTAATACAAATTTTACTGATTTTAACAATTTTTTTTCAGCTAAATGGCCTGCACACATTAAGAAAACAAAAAAAAGATTGTTATTTTTTTATATTAATTTCATAAACAAAAAGCAAA
Source organism: Contarinia nasturtii (assembly GCF_009176525.2). NCBI lineage: Eukaryota > Metazoa > Arthropoda > Insecta > Diptera > Cecidomyiidae > Contarinia > Contarinia nasturtii. The sequence continues at coordinate 9,227,625 of NW_022197486.1, forward strand.
ACTATCTATATCAAGCTTCTTATAAATATATTTATTGGCAAATCAAATTATTCATTTAAATATACAAAAACGAATTTCATTTGATTTATCATTCTTTTTACAAATTAAAAATGAACGAATCAAACATATTGCAGTAATGTAAAGTGAATGAAGTAATTAAAACACGAAGAATGATGATGATGACAAAGTAGACATTTGAACGAAAGAAAATGCAAATGAATGGTCTAATCATGTAAATATCTTACAGAAATTGCAACGACACTAGCTTGTAAACGGATTAGAATGGAAAAGCAATAATTAAAGAAATTCATAAAGATTGTTCTGGAATGAAACAAAAGACTTACTATACTATAATTTCGTTTTATTTTTTTATTTTCAATGCAATTACAGCAAGTACGATTTATATTTTTTACATTTAACTTAAGCGCTGCGATGGTGAAAAATTGGAATTTAAATTGGTGCGCAATCGTGAGAGAGAAAGAGTGATTCGCGTACGATGTCTGTTGATTTCATTGGATTTACTATCACAAGAATTGCATTTGATCACAATTCTTTTGTTCACACAATTGATATTTTATAAAGATTTATTGTTGAAAATACAAGGACCATGTCTTGTTACCGAATCATTTTTCCAAGTCATAGCACAAGCGCAGGCTGATTCTTTTTCATGACAAATTAAGTACCAAGGTTCAATGGTCACGTATACATTGTAATGAAATGAATAATCTGGTGGCAGTGCAACATAACAAGGAGCTGAATTTTTTTTTATTTGTCAGGATTTTTGAAAATATTTGGTGAATTCTTACACATTTTCATTACCCCTCGCAATTTTTTTCATCGCTTACCGGCACTACCTTCAACTTCAGAAACTATGTCCGAGCAAATGAGCCATTCGGTTATCAAATCACATTAAGCACGGACTTTTTTTTACGAATTCACACCTTTTCCAATACTTTATTGGTAATAAATCACGTTTTTATGGTTTGTGATTATTTTTTGTGCGTTTATGTTATACATACTAGTATTAATAATATGGGGTTTTGGTTCACGTACGTTTTTTAGTGCCACCTGAAATATAGGGCATTGTTTGTGTACTTGGCATAGCCAAAGCACAAAAAATTGTTTTTTTAATTGCGGCTCAAAATTGAGAAAAGCAAAATAAAATCCAGAGTTCAATATGGAATATATTCAGCAAAATGCCTTTAGAATACAGTTGAACATCTAATAGATCAACGGCATTGGCAATAGACAAATTTATTTTTTTTTCTGCAAAAAAAAATTCATTTTTCTGACAAACGATTCTAAGATTCTGTTAAAGAACCAAAATTGTAAATATTATTAAATAGACAAATAATAATGATTGGTTTGCCGATTAAAATAACAATTTTACAATTCGGGTAATCTTCCACCGAATTCATAGATTAAGCACACAAAATACACACATCACATCAGTCTAAGCAGCAACATTCTTTTAAGTTTAAACGAAATTCAATGACTTTCTTTTTATATGACTTTCATAAGAATTTTTACCTGAATTGTAAAGCAAAATGACAAAAAGATCAATTTTATTGAAGAAGAATAAAAAGGAATCTAAGCAAGAGAATCGAAATAGCAAATAAAATTTAATAAAACTGAATATTCTTGTTGTTTAACTATTTACTTTAAATCTGTTGGTGACATATTTTTGGTTGTTAAGTAACCGTTAATTGCTGATTCTGTCACATTAAACACAGATTAAAATCTATAAACTTTAATATTCATTGAAATCGAATGGAATTTTAACGATTTGAATGAGCAAGAGAAGAAAAAAAAACAAATTCAAAATCAACCATAAATCTTTGCTTCACTTAGAGTGTTTGTTCATTTCAGCATTCAGAATGGTTCAATGTATTTTATTCTAAATAAAAAAAATAAATGAATAAATTCGTGCATACACAGCATATAGGTAGAAGGAGTAGAGTTCAAAGCAACAACAGCATTTTTTCGGAATATTTGCAATTGATCGAACCACACACGTGCGATCCGTTTATTTTCATTAGGTCTGGTGCTTGTTCGTTCGTCGTTCGACCGTGCCGTTTTCTTATACACTATTTTTTTGTTGTATTTACTTTGTCAATTGACCGAGGTCTGTGCATCGTTTGCATATCGTGAATGTATAGATCTCTGCACACCAAAACATAGCACAATAGACATATATCCGCGTGAGGTCGTTGCTTTTTATTCATAGTAGCTTTCTTACAAGGTATATAAATCAGAATTATGATAAATTGATAAATTGGAATTGAAATAAATCGATTTCGGTTCATTTTGCTCACCATTTGGAATATTCATCGAAATGGGAGGCCGAATGTTGTTTTTGGTACTACTTTGTGAGATGCGTTTTTCGATCTTGTATTATATTTGCATTAAATGTAATACTTACATTAATGTACATAAAAGAGCCCTGTACTTGATGAATAACCTCGAAGCGATTTACATATTTTCTATATTCCGATGAACATGATCTTTTTGATAAGACAACAACAGCCAAAGTCGAATGCGTTCATACAAATGTAATGTGGCAGTGTGTTCATTATGACATGATGTGGAAATGAAAACAGCTTAAATTTGTTGGTTTTTTTTATAAAAAAAAAAAAAAAAAACAACTCTTCGAAAAATGATTATTATAATAAATTGCGTGGTCAATGGATAGAAGACAGCAGAGCAGAAAACAACAAATGTTATAACGAATCGGTTTGCATCAAACGTTGACCACGGTCCCAATAGGTATTTCCTTTTCAGACAATCAGACGACACACACATAATTCCATTGCATGGTAGAAAAATCGACGAAATTCCATAGCGTTAAATAGTTTCTTTCAGTCGTATTAGGACGGTTGTTTTCTCTCTCTCTCTCTTCCTCTCTCGTTTCTGCTTCTTTTATTTTGCTTTCACTACAATGCTGAAATGTTTTTCTTTTGCCAAAGGTAAACTAGATTTTCACCTAAAGCTAAGCACCAAGACAATACAATTGCAACCGCACATTAGATTCGTTTAAATCATTTGTGTGTGCGCTAACGAAAAAAAAAACCGATTGTGAATGTGACCAGCTGTGTTCTTATCCGCCATACATTAGATGCGCTGCCCATTTGCAACGCTCCTTCCTTCTACCGTATTGAATTTCTTTTGCATCGTTGCAAAGTCTACAAAGAAGAAAATAAAAAAAAAGCCGTATGTATAACGTGTGCGTGTGCATATTTACACCTCCACATTCACACATCCGTCGAAAACTCCTCCAATTCAATTTGAACGATGATCGGTTTACTTTACTCTCTTTTACAGCGTTTTTACTTCTTCTTCTTTTTCAAAACTTAATAAATTGTTTGTTCATTTGTTAAATGTCTGATAATTTATAGAGAGAAACATGTAAAGAATGTGTGCACAAGCACTCGGCACATGCGCAAACGTGAACATTAATCGTCTAGCTGTGGAAATTGCATGAAGAGAAAAAGAGCGCACGAGAGAGAGAGAGAGAGAGAGAGAGAAGGAAGGAAAAAAGAAGGTGCACAACAACTAGTGAGACATAAAATAACATCTCGTGCAATGAGCCGATTGCCATTTTGCAAAGCAAAAAAAGAAAAAAAATATAGAATAAGCCCATGGACCAACGATAACAGTTCACACTGTCAAATGGACGACGAGAGCGATATGTACAAGGTACATGCGAATGAAAGAAAACAAAAAAAAACTACTGCACATGCGAAAAGAAGAGCGACCAAGTCGCGTTGTTAGTGCATTGTGAACAGAATATTCACACAATGCTGAAAACCAACGGGAAAACTTTACAAACTTTGCCCAGCATTCAAAATGGCAAGCATTCAATTAGCAAGATTACACCTATTTTACCCGTTTCACATTTTATATTGCAATACTTCTCTCCTTTTTTTCACTCTCCTAAATACGTTTTGCTTGTAACATGAAGTGCATCACACTGCTTTAAAATATAATATAAAAATGAATGTGTGGTTGAACAATATTGTTGCATTGAATTATAGATACACGCCTGTGAATAGACAATGGTACATGCACATATACAATGCACATACTTTCATTCACAAAAATTCGTCATTACGTTGATTGGAATGGAATATGATATCTACCGAAAAATGTATTTTTTGTATTAAAATTGGCCAACGAAAAAACTTCGCAAAGAATCCGGTAAGGCTAAACGTCTTATAATTGGTACGCGTTTGTTGATGTGTTAAACTTTCAACTCCGTTTCTACCTAATTCGTCTATTTGTTTAAGATCTGATTTATTATCAATAACAACCAATTAGCGAAAAACAAATATAAAAAGATGCAAAAAGATTTATTTACTGCGCTTGTTGTCGTCATTCATCAATCACCGCGTAGCAAGCCAGTTGTATGGTGCATATTCACTCAATAACTCGTCCTCTTTCTCTTTCTCTCTTTTTCTGTTTTTCCGCCGCAAGAGTTTTTCTCTTTCGTTACTCTGAATATGATTAAATTACGCCGACATCTGAATGTGGAAAATTAACTGTAACTGGAAAAAGAATCGAAATTGCCGAAAGATACGTCACTGTAACATAAAGCGAAATTGTTATTTAAACGCCGCTAGTATCCATTTTCCAATTGGATTTATCTAGGCAGTTTGTCGGTGTTTTTTTTTTTTCTCTTTCTCAATTAGCCCAACCCAAGCTCATTCGCTTCGATTAACTTTGAAAAATCAGTCTTTTGATTTGCATTTTATCTTCGCTGAACATTTGATTGATTTATATAAATCGTTCGGTTTTTTATTTTTCTGCTCGCACATATTATGAAGGGAAAAGTATTGTAATGGAGTCCAAATTCAAACATCCCTGAAATGGTCGGAAATGACGACGATTTGAGACCAGGTTTTCGTTAGTCTGTTCAACCTTGTACATTGTTCGCAACCGTTTTTTTTGTTCAATCCATTATTTCGTGTGATTGGTTTTTAAAATTTTAGATACCATTAGATTTTGATCCATCATGATTTTCTAGTACACAAGAATATTATCAAAATTGAGGAGAAGTTATACTATTGAAGTTAATTTGACACTGTTGCATGGTATTCATCCAATATGATTCAAAACATCATTTCTTTAAGCAGAAAAGTGCGGATTGAAATATAAATTCCGTTTAATTGCCGCAGAAATATATATATTTTCCATTTGATGCGGTGTTCTGTGATCGCTCATACACTTGTCATCAGTAAACTTAACTAATGGTCGGTGCCTTTTTCACAGTATAATAGAGACTTGCTGATAGTACAATTTGCAGAAGCAAAGAGCACTTTAAAAAAAAGCGATAAACGTATCAATGTGTTCACGACTTTTGGTGCAGAAACCAAACAGTTCATTCACAATACCGTTGAAATAGCAAAAGTCGACCTGAATCATACTTAAATAATGATAGCAATAACATCGATTTCAAGTCATTTGTGCATAATATTCAAGGTCGTTATTGCAACAAACATCTAAATAAGATCGATTAGTCAAATTTTTCAATTTTCACAAATTAATGCACAATTATTAGCTGAGCTTTGCGCTCATACGTTAATGGTTCATTATGCATATATACATAAATCGTTAATTTTCAATTTCGTATTAATCCTTCAATGCCCGTCGCTCCAATTTGAAAACTATATTTTACATGCAGCAGCACTTTCAATGCATGTAATGGCGAATATCCAATAAAGATAAATAAAAATTCCCGAATTTGTTGTCCTCTTTTCACATGTTAAAATAACTAAAAAAAAAGACAGTAAAGAGTTAATTGTGATGTGCACACAAGATGTTAATTATCACCCACACGAAATGACTTACATGCATATTAAAATTACGATTAAAATTGGTAAATGAGTTGATTGAATGTGCAAATGCTGCAGAAACTAATATTCATAATAGATTCCGATTTGAATAGGTAACTAACTGTTTCCCCACTGCGATTGTGAATGCATGATTTGCATTTGCTCTCCATATAATTAATATTAAAAAAGAAAAAAAAAATTATAATAATAAAGGAAATGCCAGCGTGTGGTCGTTGTCTTTCGTTGGAATATCATATTTCTAAGGGCAACGTCGACTAAACTCTTTCGCTCTTTCTCATTCTCTTCCTCTATTTCGCTGAAATGCATTGAGATTCATATGAAGCGTATGAATGGAACACCATAGCACATGAAAACGGTAATCTTGAATATTTTTTTAAATGTGTTCGGTATCACTGACGCAAGCCCAACACTAATATTGGTAATATTGGTTGTGGCTGCTTAAGCACATGCATGATACGACCAATTCTTACTATTTACATCCGATTTACACCAATTCGCGATCGAGTTCACGCTTATTTAATTATTTACTAGAGCGCACATGCTTTCTCTCCATCCTTTTGCGATTGCGAGGCATGATCGCTGACATCGTGCAAGTTTTTAAGCTAATTGTATGCATACATATTTCTGCATAATTCGATTACAGTAATTAAGAAATTGTTCGGACCTAATACCATCCATTCACTTGTTTTCATCATTCAATTTTCATCAAATATATCAGCGTTTCTGCATTTCAGTTGATTAGACAACATTTTTTGTTTTTTTGTATGAGTTTGCCACAGTTTAATGTATATATCCACAATCATTTAAACAAAAGAAAATAAAACCGCGGTATTTGTATACCATAATCATCATTGGCCAGAACATTTTTTTGCCCGAACATAGTTTCGATTATGAAATTTTAATAAAAACATAATTCAACATACACAAAAAAAATGTATCCAATGAACACACCGCTGAAATACATGGCCCGCAATCAAATGCATCGCGGTAATAGCTTGCAGACATCTCAATTCGCACGTCGTTGATTTGCAAATGTTTTGCAAGTATCACGTATCGATCGAAAACGTTTATGTGCTAAGTAGTAAACGTTTGTTATCAAGTTATCATAAGCACATATTATGCTGTTACGAATTTAACAACATTATTGGTGAGGCATTGCTCATGGCGGGACTAGTCCGAAAAAATAACTAACACTCGGAAGCGATCTTTTTTTTTCAAATGTACAACATTTTTCATTACAACATTGCTCATTTCTCATTCACCGACAACTACAACAACAATAACAAAAAATCACTCAAAATGGTATTTAATCAAATTTCAATGCATTCAAATTAAATTCGATTAATTTAATTTGATTTCAACTTTTGCACAAATGCTATGCGGCACATAATGGCCAAGACACAGTTGAAAATGAAGAAAAACCATTTTTTTTTATTGAATCGTTCAAATTATATTGTGGCAAGTTATTTTTATCGCGTTTATTTAGAAACAACACGAATTTCATTAGATTCGATTTTTGCCAGCCAGTACTCTGCCAAGTTGCAACCGTATAAAATGAAGAGAGCAAAATAGAAAAAAAAAATCGTATATCACGATGTTGCAAACAACAAAATTGAACCAATTCGAGTCGTTATTACACATCTTGGTTTGGCTTTTGCCATGCGCATTGCGCATTTACACCAGACTGAAATCATGGTACTCGAAATCGAATTCAATACACATTCTAGCATCGGCCAGTGTTTATGATGGCATTTACCGTGATACATAGTTGTTATCATGTACCACTTCATAATCATAATATAGTTACGAACAAAAGACACCGACAGAACAATTAGGTCTTGGCAGTCCGCGTTTGCGATCGTTAGATTAGAGAGGTGCTCGAAACCACCTTCAATCGCCATTTCATTTCAATTCATAATCAATGCGGATGCGCATCATGATTGTTCTATACAAGAATCGTTTATACGTTGAAATCGCGATTGTGGCTCTTTGTCAGCTCATACTTCTGTTTTTTTTTTTTTTTTTTTTTTTTAAAGAAATGACATAATTTGATCGGTTTTTTGCCTCCATATGCGATTGTGGTATTTAAATTTTCTTGAAAAATGAACATCATCAATGCAAAGATACACAAAACATGCAATTAATCCACTGAATAGAGCTGAATTAGTGGATGTTGGCGCTCATAAATGCATAATTCACTGGCATTGCGCACAGTGCGCATCGTGTTCAATCTGCAAGATCAATAAGATTCGAATCAAATTCATATTTGTACGTTCCATTTCAGTGTACGTTTGTGTGCGCGCGCACACACACACACAAAAGTATCCAGCTGAGATGGATCAGTGTTCGGAATCGATGAATTTGCTTTCTTTTCTGCTTTTTTTTTGCTTTTAATCTCGTCTTATGTTATAAAAGAAAGATCAAGAGGATCGTTGGACTACAACATTTAACTTTTTCCACATTCATTTCTCATCTAATTCATTCTATCTATTAATTCAATGTTGCTCTCTTTGTTGTTATTTATCATCAAAAGTAACAAATATTTTAATCTAATTGAATCGCTTTGTGTGTGTATGTTTTCGTCCGCTAGAACGACACATCAAAACCAAAACATCAGCAAGCAACAACAATTCACTCCAATAAATTTATTATTCTATGAGAAATGAATCCAATAAAGCATGAAATCGATGATTGTATGTAGTCTATTGGAAAAACTTATTCGATTTTCTTGCACCAATCAAATAGTTTTGCTGAACAATCTTTTAATATGTCGATAATTAATTCGTTAAACGAAGATCTAATCATAAAGAGCAGCAATTACTAAAATGGATGAAACACATTCAATCATTTATTGGATGCTGAAAGGCTAGCTGAAAGGTAAGATTTGACGTAACCGAAAAAATAAAATAAAACACTCATCCTGTAATTGCGCCATTATTAAATAAGGAAAATCTTAAGTTCATTCATATTAAATTAAATAGTTAATTTTAAATAGTTTCATTTGGTTTTAAGTTTTCATTAGATGTCTTTATATTTGCTAAAGATTGATGTTTTTATTCGAAAATATTTTCTTGTTTTTTTTTCGTAGATTTGAACAAACAATGTTGGAAAATGGGTTCAAAGCAAGTCTTGATTCAATCTTGGTTAAAGTATTACAGAGAATGTGCCGTATTCCATGATGGATTCCTCACGAGCATAATTAAAAATGTCTTAATCCAGGTAATTTTTTTGAGCCAATGCTGAAGAATTTGAGACTAGGCTTCTGACTTATTTTCTATTTAACACCAATGTGTGTTGTGTCTTTCCACTTGAATGTTAAAAATCTCGGTACAAGAAACTCAAAAAGCGAATCCTTATTAATTTTTTAGATGCTTTTCATGCGAAAATGTCATAAAAGATTCACAAATTCAAAAAAAAGAAACGGAAGAAATGTTTATGGTGGACAAACGGACAAGAAACAATCAACGGAAAACCGATCAAACACAACATAAAAAATAATAACGTTCCAAACAAAAAAAAAAAACGATTTTGTAAAATAGAAGAAACAGAAACATAACGTTGTACGCAGAGAAAGAAAGATATATGAAGAAGGAATATGTTGAGCGCACAGAGTGAAGTGAGCGACTGCACGAGAGCATGTTAAATAAAGGTATATACATCTCTCGCGCGCGCGTATCACAGACATTATCGTTTTAATATGAATCGAATGTAATGTAATGTAGAATATCTTTCTGTTGCTCCTTTTTCTTTCTTTTTCTTTTTATTTCACTTTGACGCTGTGTGTTTTTTTTCGTTTTTCAGCTGTTTTTTTCTCTGCTTTTCTTTTCTGTTTTTCTTTTTTATTTCTGTCAATGGTAAGCTCGTGTTAAATGTACTTAAACTCTATTTTGTGCTCGACTTAGAGTGATGCAGACACAGGCCAAACCATGAGGTCTCAGTAAACTCTGAACATCTGACGAATACAGATCGTCAGATCGTTTTATTACATTGGCTGCAAAAAAAAAATAAATAAAATTATATTTGCATAGTTCGATTTGTATTGCGAGCTATTTGTGCGATTTCAATTATGTCGAATAAACAACACATTTGATTGATATCCGTCTAATTTTTGTATTCTGCAATTATGTGGTGTTGCATTTTTGGATTACGTTTCAAATCGATCATTCACACAGTTGAAATGTCATCTTTTAATGCAACCATGCATTTCATGTATACAAGTGTTTAGCAATTGAATTTTTCGTGTGGCAAATATAAAAAGCTTTAATTTATTTTAAATTTAGTGTTTCAAGTGAATTTAATGGGTACTCAAGGGATTTTTAAAATAGACAATATGCCAAATGTGTCCAATATGAAATAAAGTGTGGATTGTATTTTAGAAAACTGGGTGAGTACACGTTATTTTTTTATTAATTTGATAGTTTTTATTTATTATCAGGATGTTTGGTGAATTTCCTTTGAAAATGTATTTCAATGGCCTTGAAGGAATAATCAAAATACAATAAATCTCACTAAAAACATTGCAATTTAGTGCATTTTTTTTGCTTTTCAATTTATTCAAAAAAAAAAGGAACAAAATTTTGTATTTTGGCCAAAGTTTACACATTCTTCTAGGTGTTATTATATAATTCTCTAGGATCGATGACAAATTGTGCAAATTTTGGTTTTCCCTCTGAAGTCACACCATTCAAAAGTATGTCTGACACCAAAAACTTTGCATTTTACCAATAATTTGAAAAAGCTCTTTTTTATTACTTTTGATTTTGTTTCGACTATAACTGCAAACGATGTGTTGATAAATTTAAGATGAAATTGAAGCAATTAATTTATATTTAAAAAAAAATCTTCGTCGAACAGTTTTTAGAAAGACATCTTTAATTTTGTTTTCTCCATACTCGTGCCGAGATTTATGCGAATTCCGATTGCTTCGAATTGTTGTTATACATCGATGTTTAGTTTATAATGTGATAAAAATGTTAATTCACACCGAATAGTTTTGAATAATTGATACGATCTAATGGAGCACACCTTAAAATGTCTAATTTTGCATGCGATTTTCACAAGTAATTTGGATTAAAATCGGTAAATGAAAGCAACATTGCACCAAACCCTTACATTTTTCTTTCTTCTAAGCTTATGTCAACTCACAAATGGATCGAATGATTGATTACTACTGTACTCGGTTTTAACAACTTTCAAGTTGCAATGCATTGATTCCGGTTCAGTTTTATCATACAAATGTCGAATGGTACCTCATACACCGCATATAGCGTCAATTTTTCAATACTAGTTCAAAGTGCAATTGACACGCATACAACGTACATTTCGGGTATAATTTTTGATTAAGTGAACATTGTTTAGTCGTTAATGTTGTATTCACTGGCAACAAATTAACTCAATAAAGTAAAAATGCTGCAGAATATGTGCATACTGCCGTCATCGATAGGCGGATAATAATAATATTAGTATGCATACATTATTTGAACACACAAACCGTCATTTTTTTTAATGCCACAAATGGTGCGAATTGAACCGATATCGATGATGCAGAAGAAAAATAATAAGAAGAAGGAGATGAATTGATCCGGTGTGCCATACGATTTGAATTGAGAGCAATTGAGAAGATTGCTAATGGCAAACAACATTATAATTTACGAATAAATTATAATTTCAAATTTGGTCGATTGAAAAGTGTATAATTTTCAATCAGTGCTTGGTTATTTCGCTCTATCTCATCTTTGCAATGTTGTCATTTCTGTACTGTATTAAGATCGATATTTGCTGTTGTGAGCATAGGGTCTAAATAAAAAGCATTGCGATAGTTGAAACTCACACAAGGAGCTTCAATAATCAACTATCTCTAAACCTTCGAATGGGTCGTGAAACTAATTTTTAACTTAAAAATCAGAAATTTCACTTCAGAATCGGATGATTTGGTGTGCGAAAACAAAACTGAGTAATACATACATTTGCCATCCAATTGATGATTTTAGGGCATTTTGATGAAATAAACTTCTCTTCATCCGTTTATGTTATCCTTTATTTGCTTTTTAGTTAAACGAGCCATATCATTACGTCATTCATAATAAAGATTTCCAAATATGAAGTTATTTGCCGAAATTATTGGTGAAACTTGAAAATCAGTGCATGCTTGTCGCATCTGCAGCGAAAATGGTTCAGAAAAAAAAACTCGAATAATTAAAATTTAAATAGCTTCTTTAACAGGTAATTAAAATGGCGACCGCATATAGATACATAAACCAACCCAGACACACTGAACGGCATGTAATGACTTTTTTTTATGATACCGTAATTAATTAAGAAAACTTGAAAACTACTAATTTCATGCGATATTTGACAGATTGGCGACATAACTGTTGATATATATATATTTTTATAATATTGTAATTGGTGGCTTTGCAATGCTAATGAAATTATCATAATTAAATAATTGAACGCGACAAACTTTCTATATTTGGTTTATTCAAAGTAAGCGAACTGTTTGGCAAAACATATTTTATTTTTTGATGTATTATTCAATACATGAATCTTATGGTGATGGCATAATTTTTTTCATTCCCTCGGATATACTTCGATGGTAAATCGACATTTTTTTAACTCGAAACTAATGGGCAAACTAATCTTTTCTGAGACATTTTGAATATCCAAAGTATAAACTTCAATTAATTTATTTCATCGCAACTATCGCAAAATAAATAAATAAACAGCTTTGTCTCCTTTATTGTTGTCGGCAGTGAGGTTGGTCGGTTTAATCGATTATATTCATATAATGTAACAGGAAGGCATTAAAATCTAAAATGAAGAGGAGAAACGGCGTCGAGCGGTGTCGAGTGGTGATCACATACATTTTTCCAAGTCTACGCTTATAATTTTTTTTGCTGTTATCATCAGTTTAAAATGCCATGAAGTAAACAATAATAATTTTGGGAATTTGTCAAGCGTTTGAAATATTTATTTTCTCATTGCAATTTAACAAATGGAAGAGTGATTGGAATTTATTGAATGTCACAGTTGCCGAGCGATAATCGATTATGTTGTTTCGCAGCACGACAAGCTTGAGCAAATCATCATAGCAACCAGAACACGGAGTATAAGGTACGCATGCATATACATATTTAAAAAAAACCAACTCAGATTCCAAGTGCGCCAGTTTCAATCTATTTCATCTGATACGAAGATAAAAAGAAGAAAAAGAAGAGAAAAAAATGAGTGCGTTTCGTAATTTACATGGCGCGCGCGCTTTTTCTGTCCTCTTTAGAAAAATGCATAGACATTTATGTTAATATCTTTTCATTTTGAATTAATTACGCGATTTATTCTGGCCAACAGTGAGAGATAGAGAGAGAGAAAGAGAGGGATTAGTAGTGAATAAACTGAAATGATACGGTACCGTATTGTAAATGGTGTGGTGCTCTTTCCAACACACATACACACAAAAACAATCACGGATGCAAACTGACAACTGGCGTTAGACATTGCGTCGATTCAAACACAAAGTAGGCGTTGATTATCTCAATCGTTTCAATGGAATGGGCATTTATAGCATTTCGTTCATGTGGTTTTTCTCACCTCTATTCTCTTTCGACTTGTATCCACATGCGCAACCATACCGTTGCTTGAATAAAGCTCATCACTCAGTTAGCAAGCAAACGAGAGGCAATATGCACGAAATGCATTGGACATGCGCAGGTAGATTGCCAACATAGATAAATCTCACTGCCGAAACTAAATGATCAAGCCATTTTTATTGGGGCGAGTCTTTTGTTTCGTTAATATTTATAATCAATTGATTTGCGTAAAGTTTATGAGGCTCCGGAAATTACTTTTATCGACTACACGTCTCAATTTGAATGGACCATAAGGAAATGAACTTATTTTCTGACAATTGAAGTGAAAATAAATTGAATCCGATATGTAAATGTACGAATAAACGATGCTATACAATTTTTCCCTATAGATTTTTGCGTTGGTCACAAAAAAAGAAAAAAAAGAAGAATGATTTAAAAAAAAAACACCGTTCAGCCAGTTTTCTGCAGTCGTTTGTTATCGTCTCACAAATAACAAATATATTGTCACCAACTAATCAAGACAATATTCATTAGTCTTGTATTCACAACTCACACATATTATCCATTGAATGCGAATGAAGAAAAACACTGAATTGACACGGTGAAGTGATGAGAGCGAAAAGACTTAGACGAGAAAACTCGTTTCGAATACTTTCGATAACGCTTTTGACGTTGATATCAAAACTTAATTATGCCTTTGCCATTAAGATAACAACGGCAACAAGAAAACCACCGCTGATACGCTGAACACACTGAACAACCGACAGCGAGAGGAAAAGAGAACGCACATTCTCTACATCTCACAAAATTATTATTATGATGTGTAAATTAAATATGTTCTGATTGCGAAACGTTGATAATAAATTTTATTTCTTATCTAAACCGAACTACCGATACTACCGTTGAGGATAATACGATACAATTTTAATGGCGTCGCAAAAATAACATGCTTACATGAGGTAGCATAATATGTTTCAATTGGCGGCCGATTCAACAATGGCCAATGTTTTGTGACCGGAATTGCATCGAGCGAATGTCGTTCAGAATTTGCGGTACGATAGAGAGAGAGACACAGAGAGAACGAGTCGTCGAGACTAATCTTAATTAATTTTATTGAATGTGCGATTGATTCTTCGACAACTTCATCAATTTTCTCTAATTATGGCTATATTCGCCTAATCTATATTCCCGATTTATTTAAAAATCGCAAACATATCAAGATTTTTCGAAAATATAATGCAATTTCTAGCCATCTGCCTTATATCTATGGAATTTGCATACGGAAGAAATGAATTGAAAAAAACATTTTATACAGCACACAGTCATCAAATAAAAAATACTAGACTTTGAGCGTTGTTTTACCAAGCGTCAAATACCATTAATATCAGTATCATTGAGATCCCCGAGTACAAGAGAAACAGTAAGAGGGATAACCACATTGAGCGAGAGCGACAGAGAAGGAAAGATAGAAAACATTGAATTCCCATCGAATAAACAAATTGAGTGCATTTTTCAAGTTGTCACAATATGTTATGCGTCTTGTTATCGATTTGCTTCCAATTGTTCCATATTTAAATTGAAGAGAAAAAAAATGTTTTTTTTTTGTCTCTGGTTTGCTCAAGTTTTTCAATGAGATATAGTATGTGCAACGTACTGTTGAACTGTTTGTCTTGTGCATTGCTACTGTATCAAATTTTACTCTTTTTGAATCTTATCATCACGATTTTATTTTCACTTGCAAAAGAGCTGATTCTGCATGTAAATATACATAATAAAACCGATTAAATACCAAAAACCGGTCCATAAATTGAATACCACAGAGCAGATCTATCGAAACAGTAGTACTTGAGCCAATGTACGAACAAAACAACAACAACAATACATTCAAAACAATAAAATGAAGGCAACAAAAAATGCAAAAGAAAAATCAACATAAAAATAATTAAATCTAGCAAGAAACGCCAGGCGAATGTGGTTGGTACCATCGCTCACCCAGCGAAAACCATAGAAAGAGTTTTTTTTTCAGCGCACGGACCGAACGAATATTGAATGGTTTTTTGAACGATGAACCACACAAAAAATACATGGTTGGAAGAAAAAAAAGTGGTAGAAATTTGCCGTGCTGTGCGGCGGCCTATTTGCAAAAATGAGAAACATATACTGACCGGTGCATATTGCATATCCGTTTGAAAAGCCAGGGCCGTTCGCACACACACACATATATATATATATATATATAAATATATAAATGCTTAAACACACTGAAAGAGAGTGACTGAGTTTCAGTGCATATTGTTGATGATAATAATGCTAAGATTCACGTTGTAGATTAATTAAATGTTTGATTGTCCTTTAGGCTGTTTAGAAATAAATGCTTAATTTCTATTTGAATTTTTTTACATATCTAATTTTTTATCGCTGTGTGCTCGTTTGTTTGCTTGCTTCCTTATTTTCGGTCATTCCCTTTGCATTGTGTGCATCGCGTATTTTCAATCTTATGCTCACCGTACGGTATACGGTAAGTGTATCAGCTTGTAAGCTTATATTTATATTCTTATATTCATTTCATTTCATTTCGCTTAATTTGCTTCTTTTTCAAATCGATCCAAGTAAAATAAAACGAAATTCGCTTGACTTTCCCATTTTTTTTATATCAGTCATAATTCAGATTCGTTTGCACTTTGGAAGAAAAAAAAATGTGTCTGCTCGTGCTATGTATAACAATGCACTCTTCACTTGTAGACACGCATATTAACACTTGTAATTGGCCACACTTCAATTTGAGTTTGCTCAAACGTATCTTACTTTGCGTTGCAGACATGCGAGTTTGATTCAGTTTATGAACTATATTTAATGCATTTTCAATTTAACAATAATTCTCATATGATCTATTTAAATGATGGCAGAGTTTTTGGGTGGCACAATCCGGTAGTAAACATGGATGAAAGCAATGCCATCAATGGCTGTAAATAGGAGACTTTTGCGATTGAAAGTGTGCGCTTTCGAGTAGATTGCATGTCCCCTCTTTTCAAACCGAACAAACAAATTTCAATAGTTCAGGCAATTCAATGATGGCTCTTATATGCAAAACATGGTCATTTTACTAATTGATTCGATACGATGATCGAACAGAAACTTGCGCCTTATCGTCATCGCGCCAATACAAAGTATACACAATCTACATCTGTCTTGGCTATCTTTTATGGCTTCTTTGGATAATTACAAGGCGTAAATGAAAGACATTACACATATACATAGTCAGTACGATAAAAGTTACGTACGCTGAACCATATTTAGAATTACTGGCAGATCTCGTGCACAAGGAGCGAACTTTAATTTAAAAAAAAGAGTCGATGAAGAATCGACATTGAAAAATTTCCATAATGTTTCCATTTCGATGCTCTGAGCTCGGACAAAAATGAATACAAAATTTAAGTAAGTTAATGAAAAATACAATAGTTGACGAACACTGTTTAAATACCCCAGGTGTCCATCTGCACACGAAGTTCCAAAAAACCCAATCAAAATAGATTGATTAAATCTTTATGAGAGAAACTTTGGGTGAGTGAAAAAAGGGAGTACAGTAGAAATAATAAAATTTATAACCAAAAAATGTTGTACGCAATATTTATAGTATGTTCATATACCATGCATTGGTATTTCGCTTACCGCATGAAATTTTTGTTACAAAAAATTGATGGGAAATAAAATTACATTTGATAACATGGTCAAATATGCATGACGAATATGCGACTGTAAATGATTGAAAAAAAAAATAACTTGAGCTCATGAGACTATGACAATATTTAGCCCTATGGCAACCAAGTCTCGTTAGTCTTGTTACATCATCATAATTACCGGTCATCATCTGCGTAACACATTATTTTACTATTCAAATCATTCACTTAAAAGCATAATCATTTTAGTCTATCGCATCATATTGCACTCAATGTTGGCATTTAGCCAAACCAATAAATAGCTTTTGCCATTTTCTGCACTGTGGTATGCGTAAAAAAAAGAGCTAAAAGATTCAGACAGCAAACGCGCTTGTCTCTAACTGGCTTGAAGATAAATTGTTTAAAATAATTAGCGAAATGTGCATCGTTTTTCACAGCGGTATTTCTCTTTAATGTCGCCCTCAAGAACTGTGAATACGCATCGTTACCACGCTACCACCACACATAAAATCAAAAGATAAACAAATCGTGTGCATTGGTGGACAAATATTGAATGGCAAAAGTACAATTAGAGCCCGTTATCGTCGCCAGTAAAGAATGCTAGTCTTAACTTCCTTTATCGCGTGCATTTAAACAATAGTCGAAAAGTAAATGGTTTGTGAGACTCTTTACCATATATGCACTCGCACTTGCACTCTATTTTTTGTTTGCTCAATTTTCCATTTTATACTAACGAAAATAAATGATCGCAAGCATTAACTAGCCTCGAGTCATTTTCAAGAATCTAATCGTGAACGTTTCTGTGGCTTGTAATGTCGACTAATATCAAAAATTGAGATTTTCAGCATTTGAACAACACTCATTCAACTTTTACTGTGCGACACAATGTGCATGTGTGTTCATGTGCAGAAAACACACACACACACACCCATTTCCAGCGCAAAAAGGTAAAAGTTTTTATTTCAATAGATTGAAAAATGTATTATGAACGTGATAAATTCAATGGAATTCAATGGCCAGACGTCGCAATATTTTCCATTTTTTTCAACATCGTTTAAATTAATATAGAATCGTTTTTTCATGTGTTGTTGTTTTTGCTTCGAGCAAAATTACTTGTGTACACTGTAAACTCCAAAGAATTTGATGTTTCGTTCATTTTCTTCTCTTTCTCACAATGTTTCGAATTAAATGACAACATCCATAGACTTGTTTTAATTTTGTCACGTCCTTGGACTTCCTGTGCACAGTGCTCATACATACTCTAGATCTTATTCATTGTTGCAATCACAATTTAATGCAATATCCCTGTCAAGGTTCACTTAATATACTTTTTTCCATCATGTATTCACTGTTCGAGATGCTTGATCATAAATCTCTATCGAAAAATGCGTATGGAGGTCAAACAGAGCCCAAATATATGCAGTTATTTGCGCGGATTCGCCGGTCGAGTGATAGAGAATGAGAGAGATACACACAGAGGGTGTGTGTGTGTGTGAGAGAGAGAGAGAGAGAGAGAGAGAAAAAGAGAAAGAGTAACTCGATAAAAAAGCGTGAAAATAAGCTAGCCTAATCTGTGAATTGGCCACAAAAGTACAACAGCAAAAAAGACAGCTGTAGAATAACAAATGATTCGAAGAACTGGCACTTCGTTAAAAAAATGATTATCGCGATGTAAATATTGGAATTAACACGGAGCATTTCATTTTACATGAAGTGTAACAGACTCGATGACTGGCGAGGATCTGGTGAAAGAAATTAGAAAAAGTGAATGAGTGAGAAATAGACAATGCAAGACACATATAGAATGCATGTACCAGTAATTTAGTCTTATGGTTTGATATTAGACCGATTGAAAAGAAATGCAAAGAAAAGCACGATTGGAATTTACTGAACTCTTAAAATGTCTATCAAATTTAAATTGCAAAAGAAATGTTTTCCAATACATTTCTGTCTTCACAATGTGCTGAGCCACAGTTCGTTTTCCGTGCGAATCAAATTAAAGCGAAAGACCAATAATGATGATGTGATCAGTAAAACGTTCATTACGATAAAACAAAATCACGACTCATTGAACGAGAGCGAGAAAGAATGAGATGGATTGAGAATGAAAGGAATAAACATGCCGAGTGCAAAAAAAAAATCCCATGCGTAATACCTGCAGAGAATAAAAACACTTTAGCTGTCACTTCGATCGTACTTCTCTACGCAATGGATTCCCTACACAGTAGCACGCGATCTTAGACATCTTTTGATATATTTATACAGAAAGTGTTTCATCTTTGGCAATAGGAAAGTATGTGTCACAGTCGTTAGTTTTATCAATGAAGGTTTTTTTTTAATCGCTTCAAAATTTCTTCAACGCTTGTCCATGTTGCAATTCTCGACCATTTGACGATTGTTCAAATTGATTTAACAGTTGATGACGACCGATATCAACACCATTTTCCCATGCACACCACCGTGTGCAACGTAAAATTGTGTTCAGAATGTTGAGCTAAAATAAGATTTAAAACATTTTCAACGTAATCAACAGTGAAATAACGTTCATTTGTACACAACAAATATAGAAATATTGAACATGAACACTATAGTTTACTTGATGGAAACTTCTTATGGCATAATTTTGGTTCACACGATTAACGCATTTATAATTGGTATATTCTTTGTAATATGTTCCCTCTTGAGTAATTAGATGACAACTATGCGCGTCACATAAAAAGTATTATTATTACTTCAAAAAAAGTATTATTTTGCTACATTCTAAACTAGTTGACCAAATTTTAAATAAAAATGAAGTCATTCTATATCAAATGCTCCCTTTTTATATGTACGTTGCTTTTTCATGTGATTAAATCATATTCATTACGAAGTAATAATAACACATTTGAATGACAATTCATTAATGATTTTACAACTAAATAACATGCATATCAAAAGCAATCCTGAAATTCCACTCTATTGCAACCGATCCCAATGCAATATTGCATTAATCATTTGCGGCCATCAATTTAACTACTGTTTCTAGTGATTTGTTTATAGTTTGTGTTTTTAATATATATTAGAATCTATTTGTGAACCACGTCTCGCTGTCTCTAAAATGCATATGAAGTTGAATTAATATGAAAACCGAACGCAATGTCTGGCATGTGAAGCAAATGATAAAATCAAGTACGGAGAAAAATTGAAAAAAATAAAATAAATAAAAACAAACATGAAAAGAAGATCAAATAATTGCATTTAATTCAAATGTTTTTGAATTGATATTGTTGCCATCCATTGAATTTTCGCTTTGAAATTACTAAGAATAATTGAATTAATGTTCTTACGGAAGAGAAAGAGGGAAATACCAAGAAATCTGTGCTTTATTCGATTGGTGTTTTGAAACGCAAACAACTCAGAACATAAATTGTTTTCTTTTTCTGATGGTCCGTGCCATCGTCAACGGCTTCATTGCTGCTTCGACTATTTTACGGCAATTAGGGTGTAAGCCAAATTTCGATTATGAAAATCAGTGTTTTTGACGATATTAAGACGATGGGCGGCAAAAACATTAATTTGAGTTTAGCAATCAAGTGGCATTAACCAATTTTGAGTACTGATTGAAGAATTTCAACAAATACAAGGCTCCAGATCTTTCAAACATAAGTTCGTTACTATTTAATCAAATCATAAACCAATTTTAAAGTACATCATTTAATGTCAGATTTTTTAGATGAAAAATTAAAAATATGAAAGAAAGTTGGAAATGAAATTGATCATTTTAGACACTTTTTTAAGTACGTTCAAGCGAACAACTTGAGCCGAATGAATTTTATCGGCTGTCAGAGTAGAAATGACTGTTATATTTATTTCATTACTTCTTTCGCGTTACGGTCTCAATTTGACGTTGCACCCTAATAGACATCATACTTTATTGCCGTGTCGTGACGTTTTTTTATACCTTCAGTTACATTACCGTTCCTTTTTTTCTCTTCTTTCTTAAAACATTGGTAACATTGCCAGAGCTTAGACTGACCGATGAGTTTACGATTTTTGTTTTATGTTGATGTTGGTCGCGTGCTTTCGTTTAGCAACTTTCAACAAGCAACAAATAACACCAAAACCATTGCATTTCTGTTCTTTCTCCCCATCTATCTTTAAAAAAGAGATACTCTTTCTCCGTACACTTTTTTTCGTTTCTTTATTTTGTGGAAAGAAGAGCAAATGTGCACATGCGTGTACTTCATTCACTTTTTAGACATATTCACATTTTTTAACGTTTTTTTCCATTCTTAACGGATTTTCTTACTCTGATTTTGTGTTCTGATGTGTGTTTCTTCTCTTCAAATATGCAGGATTTGTGTACATTTTTTGTTGTTGTTGTTGATGCTGTAAAGAAAATCGCAGATGCTTCTGGATGCATTTTGAAGTCTAATGCATACAAATAATTTGGAGCCATATTTATCGATCAAGCCAATTCTCGGTTTCTTACTAGCCACAGATTGATACCATGTGCATGCTCATTTTCAGTTTTTGTTTTAGCCAATAAATTACATTGTACAAAGGATAAATAACAACGACAAAAGGCAACACACAGAAGCGTTTGACAACGTCAGTATATTGTAAAATACGAATTTGATTAATATTCCTCACATCCTCGACCACGCAACATTCAGATCCGGACCGAAATACATGAAAATCACAATGCACACTTTCCTACACATTGCATTGTAATACAGCCTTTGCCTATGAAGGCATCGCCAAGCTTCAGACTGTCAACAAACCGCACGAAATTGTTAAGAGACAGAAAGAGTGAGAGAGAGAGAGAGAAAAAAAGCGAATTGAAATGAGCGCAAACGGAGTTTTTATCACACTAGCGTTGGCTAGTTTTCTGTTCGATGTGTGTTTTTTTCTACCTTCTTCTTCATTTCATTGGCGCAATTTCGAAAATGCCAATAACATCCGAGCGACTGCATTCAACATCATGCTTGCATTCATTATATTCGCTTTAGACGCTGAAGCAAAATAAATTTTATGCCATCAATAATGGACTTTACGTGCTCAGTATTGTTCTAGTTTTGACAATTTGAAATATTACAACCCACGAACATGTTAGCTTTCCAATTAAAATTACCTTTGTCTATTAATTTTCTTTAAATCATTTGCTGCATTTTGATTTGGGTCTCTTTGGCGCGCAATACTGCCAAATTAGAAATCGTACGACTGCAACAACAGTTCTTTTTCACCAAAACGTAGTTTTTACTGGACGCTTTTTATTTTATCCAGTTGGTAAAAAGAATGTTTTTTTTTTGGATTAATAAAAACAATTCAATGGCATTTATTTTCAAAATAAAACAAATCGCGCTAGTTTGAGATTAACATAGTATGAAATAATATTTGCAATCAATGTGGTTTCCTTATCGAAATGAACACAAGAAAATTGAATTTATTCAAATAATTTACTTCAATTACAAAACAGAGATAATATCTAAAAAGATGGAAAACAGTAGGCGAGCAAAGCATAAAATATAAATCATTTTAAATTGTGATGATTTGTTTATTTTGGTTTTACAACTTCAATAAATAATGAATTCATAAACGAAGAGATGTGTTATGTTTTTTATTTAATTCCATTTTATCAAGGAGATAGTACTACTTTCAAAATGAATAATATTGCTTTGTGGATTTATGTGGATCAAAAATTACTAAATCTAATTCGGGTGAATGAATCAATGCGGGTCTTCATGTTTCTGTCTTTGTCGTGTTAAATTGACAGTTGTTTTTGGTAAAGTGTCATGTTTGTGAATGCGATAAAATAATTTATTATTTCGACAAGATGTGCCGTTGTAATTTTTTTTGCCACGTTATCATACACATGTTGTTGTTCGAATCCATGAAATCTAGTATCGAGTGCAAGCGTCTTAACTGCACTTTGTAAAATATCAAACGAAAAGTAAACGAACGACGGAGAAGAAGAATGTTATTTTGTTAAGACATTCTTTGCACTCGTACAAATATATACACCGTAAGCGATTACCTCCATCGAAAAATAAATGGAAAAAAGGCGCACAAAATTACACCAAAATAGATCAACCCGAGTGAAGTAAATAAATAAATGAAAAACCACCAAGTTCATGTTTACAGTGAATGTAACCTGCGATTTTTATCACTACCCAAGGAACAATTTGTAATGCAGATTCACCCATTACCAAGCACAAGTTCACGGTCAAATTTGGGCCATATATAAAAGTTGATTTGATTCATAGTTACCAGTAGCGCTTTTTTCAATAAACTCTACTCACCTTCAAACGTACGAGATGTACGCGGTGCAGTTGTACGACTATCCCAATGATCCACAATTGGATTCATCAAGATCTAATTATTATCTAATTAGTTTGCAAGGCTACAGATAGCCCACTCATGTATACTAAATCAAGCCTAGCTAAGTAGCATTTGCTACATTATTTTTTCTAATCTTAATACTAAATGAAATATTTCCAAACTGATCTTCCTCTCAAATGCCTTCGCCGTTATCCGCTACGTTGCACCACTCGTTGTGATACTCATAGAACCATTCGTCGTCTTCATCGGCTGGCTCATCAGGTAGCTGGACATGAGGTGGTGGTCATGGACGCTTTGGTGATGGATGGATTTCTTCACTGAACACCTCACAATGGCCTTTCATTGAAAACACAACGAACCAAATAATGAACATTCAAACAAAATCAAATAAATCAATTTCGTTTACCTTTGTACATGATACATTTGGCCGCAACTATGTCCCGGTCCCAAACAGTTTTAGTTTGCATTGCTACATATACGTATTTACGTATTTTTTCTTTTACGTATTTTTTCAATTTCTGATTTACGGCCACACCAATTTTTTCCGCTTCCGCTATCAACATATACATGTTGTGCGTTCGAATTCCTGTTGTTCGTGCATAATATGCATGGACCACAGCAGACACAGCATGATTTACATCTTTGTCTGTGATTAACTGTTCATCAGTACTATGAATCCGTAGCATTCGATTCAACTCGTATTGTTTCATAGTGAAAAACTTCTTTATGTGGGATTTGCACCAGGTGTTAAGATTGGTTTGAAAATTCGTGATGTATTATTGATCGACAATCGCATTGAATGCATTTGCCATGCCATGATGGTGGGGCCAAATAAAACGGCGACAGGCTCGTTTCACGATCGACAAAAATTCAAAGGGCAAATTTTGATGGTTTCCGTAGAGTACATCGTGGGAGTAATTATAAATTACCTCTTTGCCATTGCCATCGAAAATGTCTGTATTTTCGTCGCATTCATCCTGGTCGATGGCTTTGTTTGCGTAATAAAGTAGCAACAATGAGGCCAGTGTGGAAATGCGCGTTGCTGCGAGGCACCATGTGAATACTAAAATACGAAAACTTTTCCGAAATTTGGGCCGCAAAATGGTGTTCAGGGTTTATTTGACGGTCCTATTTTGTGTGTTTTCATACTCTCCTTCTTTCTTGTGCCTTATTTTTCACCTTTCTTTTGCTTCAAATCGATCGTATGCACTTTATATTCTGAACTGAGTATGTTGTCTGAACTGAAACTGTCAACGATCAAAATGATTCTCGTCTGCGAAAAATCCTTGCAGTTTGTCACACAGTCTGCAATCATCGTTTCGTTGCGTTACAAATGTGTGCCTCAATGTGATGATGTATCAATTTTAAAGCACACTTAATTCCAATTTGGATCATTCAAATTTCACATTATAATATGAATGCTCTTTCTTAGAAACAACATTCACCAAAAAATACAATAAACAAATTCACTGCGTTGATCGAATGATTGACACAAATGGTGATGAAATTTGGCTTTCTTACGTTGTTATTTTGTGGATGTTCTGTTATTTTAAACTAAAAACAGAAGCAAACTCAAAATTCACCGTAAATGTTTCCATTTATTTTAAAATCACACAAAAATGCTATTGATTTGAGAATGAGCGTAATATAAATGATGAGTTTATTTGATTGTATGCCGAATACAATGTTTACGAATGATTCTAGATTTCTAATTAACCGCACAACAATCACTGAACGGAATCAAGCAAAATAAAAGTCAAAAACAGCGAAATAATTAACAAAAAAATGAAGACCTGAATCTGAGTTACTTGAACACAAACACATTCGCATGCTCTTTTCCATGAAAACTTATTCAGATTGAAATGTTGTGTTGCTTTTTTTCTTCAAACGCACAACAACAACCACATTTTATACATCTAAACAATGGAAGAAAAGAAATACGACGCTTATAACGATAATGTTTACAAAAATTCAATAACCATGAATTTTTTGTTTATTCATCCTTTTCACTCGCTTGCTAATCGTTTTGTTTATTATGTTCATGGATATTCTTTAGCGTCTGAAACAGCCACTTCCACCACCACCTCCGAAAAGGCCTCCAAAACTGTAAAGCAAAAACGATAGCTATTTGAAGAAGTCTTATAAAAACGGTTAAAAATCATCATTTTTTTCTATGGAAAATTGATATCGATTGTAAACTATTTATGCCTATAATCTACCTTCCATTTTACACGAAAATAACCACCAAAATAGGTGAAAGCGTTACATTTTTCAACGTTAAAATAGATAGAAAATGTTACATTTTTGTTTGCTGGGTATCAATTGAGCTACGAAGATTGCATGCCTTCAACACTGAGAGTTTCGTCAGGCACCGAACGCAGTAATACAAAAACACACACATACAACTAGAAGAATTTGTTTTATTTTACTGCCATTTAAATTTATGTGCAATCTGCTACTTTTGCTCATGCTCTCCACTTCATCACATGTTATGTTTCGACTCTTTTTTTTCTTCAGATAGTTCAAGACATCTTCTAAACTGGAAATGTATGTATGAAAAAAACACTTTTCGTTATTTCTTGTGGCCGAGAAATGAGATCTGATGAGCTTTATCTGCATGTGATTGACATATACAATAATTTTTTGGGGCGATTTTATAAAGATCTCAAACAGTTTAAAATGATTGTTTTGCGCGAATGCTAGGTGATCACAATGCTATAAGTAATATAATTGGGCATTTCAATGCGGAAATTTATGCATGCCTTGCGGTAATACCATATAGTAGTGTAATGGCTTCCATCGATCAAAGAATAATAAAATCAACACACCAAAAAAGGAAAAGATATCGAAACGTCTAATAAATGTTCACAAATTATTTTTGATACGATTTGATGTACCAACAAACGAAACCGTGTAATTCGTTGAATGCATTTATTTTGATCAGTCACACCGGGCAATTGGTAACTATAGCATGGACTCAAAGCTAATCATTCAAATCAATTTTATTACACAAAAAATATATAATTAATGATTGATTTATGTCTAAACAGTGACTGTCTTAGCTAATAAGGTGAATGTTGAGGTACAGGAAGATGGTAGTTTGTTAGTTGGTAAATTATTTTATTTCATTGATCGCGTGTTTACGTTTATTTTAGATTCCATATATTTGTTTCGCCACCATGCACTTGCCAAAAGTTTGAGAAATCACTGTGGGTCATATGTTAAAGAAAATGTTGTATATCCACATTGGTTGACACCAAAGATTTTAGATGGGAGTAATGACAAACATTTGGAGGGGATCCGGGGAAAGATGTTTGTAAAAAAAAGTGATTAAAATTGATTATGGAGAGGAGAATTTTAGTCGAAAAACCTAGCAAATTGAAATAATTACCTTATCTAATTTCTAAGAGGGGAAACAAATTTTATGGATTATTTAACCAATGAACAAAACTGAAAACAACATTAATTTATTCAATTTTTATTTTTGATTTCAGATGCGTCTGATCAATGGTGTATATATTAATAAAACGTCGTTACCTATTCGGGTTCGGGTGGGATTTTTTGGACCAGAAGTTACTAAGAAGTTGTACATTTACTACTGGCCTACTAAAGTCCCAACTGAATGAAAAGGTATTTCGTCCAATGCACCCTGTGTCCAATCGATTCGATTTAATAAACTCGAATTCAAACACTCAACGCACAGCCAGTCAGCCAGCCATCCAAATGGAATAGGTCAATGCAATGCAGAAAATGTGCTGGAAACCATAAGAATTATTAGAGATGGTATCTCTGTGTGCGGCAAAATGATGATTAAAATGTGTGTTACGGCTTGTAATAAATAAATGTGTGTAGAACATTTGCCATTTTCTGTGCAATACATAGCAACAAAATTTATTGGTCATTTATTCGATACACGATTTTCTACCGATAATTGTTGCGATACTCAATTTGCGATGCCAATCAATCGAATTGAATCATCGTCGCGCATTCAATTTTATTCGAACGGATTCTTTTTTTTTTTTTGCAAAATTGCATGAAATCGATTTATTGTATTTTGCACACAGTTGGAATTTTTTTGTGACATTTACGTGCTTTTTTGCATATTACGTGACCAATGCGTGTTATTACATGCAAATCGTAAGTTAACATCACCATTACTACAGATCACACAAATAATGCATAACTTATAATGACGTAATGCCCTTGAAAATTCCAAATATTGGCAAAACCCAGCAAAGAACCAAATCAACAGCATTCGATGGAACATTTTACCAATGTCCATTTAAGGCGAAACGGTTACCTTTACATTTAAATTACATGTCGAACGAATGGTATATTCACAAAGATGGAGACAGATATTCCAAACCACATTGGCCATCCACTTCGGGGAGGAGATCACATGACAAACAAATCGTTCGTATATTATAAGGTATAATAAACTACATGTGACATTACATTTAATTTTGATACACTTCAAATAGATACAATCAGCAAATTGCGAAGAAATTTTTCAATATAGAGAGAGAGAGGGGTAATGAAAATCTTTATCGATCTTATTCGAATCACAGAGATGTTTTCCGAAATCATCTAAACTAAAAAGTTACCCGTTTTGAAATGTAATCGAACATATGAATCTCTCTTCTTCTTTTTTTAGTTATTAAATATTAAGACATTTTGTGTTATAGATACTACCGACTGTCACTTTGGGAGTGATCATCATAGAGGCCAGTTATCGACTTGAAAATAATAAACTGGTTTGAAATCACGAAGCGTTTTCTACATCTTTGTTACATGGATCGATCGGTGAACACAATTCGTGTAGCGGTATATTAGCCGATATCATCGACATGTGTATCTATCAAACGAATAATATTGTTCAAGCGAACAGATCACGGTGATTGAGCATTACGTTTTGGTGATACATACACCCATTGTGTGACTTGAAGCTTCCGTGACACTTTCCTTTATTTTATTTTATTTTATTTCATTTGCAGCTTTCGCAATTTAGACGATTCTGTTGAGCGTGTTTTTTTGTTGTTGTTGTTGAAGCAGCCAATCACGAGCACTAAACGATCGAAAAGCATATCCCGATAGATTGTCAATTACTCTTGCAACTCTCGTTGACCAAAAACGGGAGTCGATTTTTATTGATTCGACCAATGGTGTAACGCTTTTGACTTTCGACGTTCTCTCTACTCTCTTGTTTCGATGACATTGAGGTTGATTGTTCCAGTGATTGGCTTCGATTTGATAGAACTTTTGCAGAAATGAACATATTTGCCAAGTTATGTGCGCACACTTACCGTATCAATTATTTTTAATTGAATTGTCATTAACGACATCGATGTTTTTTCATGTCAGATATGTCATCACCCTATTTTCTGCGGGCCCGTGTTCACGGAACGCAACAAGTTGTGTGTGTTTTTCCCTTAGCATTGAAACGTGATATAAGGTCTTTCTTTTTAGTTTACGCGTGCACTGGTTCAGAGCAATAGATTGTTTAAAGTAGATTATGAGCGTTGTTTTTTAAATCAAAAAGTTCGATCAAATCGATCGGTAAGATCAAATAGATTTAATGGCGTCTGAGTTTGTAGTAGAGAGCGAGAAGAGATATAAAGTTGTTTCTTGAAATGGTACTTATGAAGGACATACGCGTCCTTCTATCTACGTATAGAGAAAGGAATTAAATCTTCAAATTTATATTGTTACATTTTTTTTATTCTTTTATTCACTCAGTTCCATCATCATTGTTAAAATAGGTTCACATAGAGATTGTTTGATTTGTGTTCAATACAATGTTGTGTATGCAATGAAAGGACAAAGATTAAACAATTCAAAAATGTTATATATTTTTTTCTCACCATTTGCCGACAAAAATGTATTCGACAAAAAGTATGAATCAATGAATTCGAATCATATCTTTTTAATGACTATAGTTTTGTTGTCGTTTAGTTGCACATACAACGTGATTGATCATTGATGTTGCTTCGAATCGATTATTTAATTTTAGTAGTTTATAATTTATATTTAAATTTGCTTTGCTTTAAAATAATGTACCGTCTTGTCGTGTGTGTGTATTTGTTTTTTCTCCATCACAAAATGACTTTGGGCTTATATTTTTTTTAGCCCAAAAATGACAAAGTTGTCTTCGTCTTTTTTTTTATTTTCGTTTAAATTCAATCAAAACATACAATAACAATTTTCTAATTTTTTTTTGTTTTTCCATAGTGATTTTCATTTTATTTCAAGCATCTTTTTTGTTTCACTTTGATAATAAATTGTTCAATTTAAATTTGGTGTGAATTTTTATTTGATTTATACATACAAATAAAAAATTCGCTTAAATAAGTTATCATCTGATTTGGTTAAGTAGATTGATTGTGTGTTGCTTCTAATAGTTGTTTCATCAAAACAAGTTCCCAACCATCAGCATATGATTGTTTTCAGCTGGGATTTTATTTTTTTGTTCTTCGCAAACAAGGTTAAAAAAAAGTGTCCATTCAAAACATATAATTTGTCGATTTGCATATAAAGAATTAATTTTTATGAATTTGTTCTCAGAAGCAAGGAGGATACCAGCTATATCACACCACCATGAATTTCAATCAAAATCATTTGATTATTTGTTTTGGAGAATTCATACATAAAACATCGCGTTTATTATTAAAATATTAGATTAATTGGTCGTGGTATCCTTTGATGAACATATGAAAATGATTAAAGAAAGAACCAGCGATTTTGTTTTTCACCATTGTACAATAGAAAATAAAATGTTTACAAAGAAACACACACACAATCAACATCTGTAAATTAATAATAGTCAATAAATCGTTTCCATTTGAAAATGAAACGATGATTGAATGTTTTGGTGAAGAAATTGTTTAAGTAAGTGATGTAATTGATGAATAAACTAACATATTTAAGAATCTATATTTTTTTCTATAATTTGCATAAAAGTTAAATCCGTAAATGGCAAATACGAAAATAGTGATTTGATTTTTTTTATTAAATAATTTATTTTTTATTATTTTTTTAAATCATTTTAAACTCATTTCAGTTCTATATTCCTCCTTGCATATGTGTAATCTATTTTCTTTTTGCTATTTTATTCTCAACTGTCTTTTTTTCTACTTGCATGGAATAACAATAAGCAAGAGGATCGAATTCATTTCTTATAATTTTTTTTCTCTCGTTTGACTTTATAATTTCGGTAAAAATGAATTTTGCCACTCGTTTCGATTGAAAAAAAAAAAATAATAATATGTGTGATATTGTAGGAGACAAAATTGGCTCTGGAATTTTAAATATAACGACAATAATCGTGCATATAATTTGTTTTAATTCTCTTCAGTTATTTATTTCAAAAATAATTTTCTTTCAATGCAATAAAATAATGCTTGATTGAACTGTAAAAATAAAAAAGAAAATTATTAGGAACTAATTGTATATCTATCCCAGCAAACAAATTTGTAATGGTTTTAGTACATTCTAACGTTGAGAAATGAAACGTTCTGGCCCATTCTGGTGGTCATTTTCGTCTCAAATGGAACGGAGATTATATGCATAGTTTCCACGAATTCCAATGGAATGGATCCACTTGTTTCTTTCACTTCCAATAATATTTGATTTGACAACATAATGTGAACACAACCCAATACATTAAGTTTTAAATTGCAAATCTAACGATTCATTTGTTTATTCACGCTCAAATAAAAAAATAAACAATTAATTTGAGAAGAGATTTGCGTAATTTGATTTGAAATTCTGAAGAAGAACATTTTTTATACGTCATTTATTGCATTTATTTTTCTTTGTTTCAAGTGTTGAAATAGAATTTTGAATTTTCGAAATGCAACCGAATCTTTCTGACATTTTTCGGTTGACGCACACATATACGAACGATATTTGTATATATTAAATATGTGCTCTGCATTCAAAGCGTTCGCATCGTGTGACAGTATTGTTAGTATAAACAAATGCTTTCATATGATTTTTAGCATTGTTCTGTTTTACATTCACAATTCTAAAGTGACGCAGCAAAATATTTGAATTTCGTTATCAATATTGGAAGTATTTCACCACATCGTATAATCGATGTTCATATTGAGCTGATGGGATAAAGATTCCAATCGTTGCCTTTATAAAGGTATTAATACATCGAAATATTGTTCAAATTTAAATAGAGACTCTCTCATAATAAAATCAACTAAGGATAACGTGGAAATATTTTGGTTGGTATTGGTTATTATTAGTTGACAGTTTTTACAACGAGCTGACGACACCAAATATTGGCATCGAATGCATCAGAGTTAGCTGAGATTTCAACGAAGTAAGTCGCTTCATAAGAACTCGTTGTGGTTGTCATTTTGTGTGTTTCAGTCGATAGTTTACATAGTTTGTCGTATGAATTTCACAATCGAATGCAAATCATATTAATAATTGTTCCGTTGGTTTTTTTTCGATAAATTTTATGAATAAACGTACAATTGCATTTGATACAGCATTTTTTTGCGGTGATTGTAACAGTGTTGTTGAGTACAAAATAAAAATGGATTTTTTCTCAATTTTCATTAGAATCACAATGGCAAAAAGGCGAGGACCTAAAATTTTTGGCGGTGTTCCAAGAAAGAAAGCAAAACAAGAAGAAAAGAAAAAAAAAGGAAGAAAATGTCGAAATACGAACACGTAAAGACCCGCCAACTCGATATTTAGAGATGAATATGCAGATTACCTCGTCGGTCACCTTTATGGCGAATGCTTGAAAGCATCAAAAATATCGTATCTGGCGTCACTTTTATTGCTGTATAAAGTCAACGAGGCGTTTGATATCGATGATTTCGATTATTTTATTAAAACTAATGGAAAAAAAGAAATTCGTCAAATTTTCACCGCTATGCCAGACGAGTTTATTGAAATTGTCGAGGAATTGACTAACAACGAATTTGAGTGGCCATCTCGTGACCTGATGGGAAATGCATTTGAGCATATGCATCAACAATACCACCGGAGATTGCCAAATACATGTCGTTGCCGCCGCTAATTGTGTCAAAAAAGGGCTCACGACGCAAAACGTTGGACCGTTGCGTGAAAAAGTTGATCGACAGAGGTCTAGTAAATCAAGCAAATCTGCCAAAAGAATTCAAACCAGAGCGATTAGCGTCACCCAAAATGTACTATTGGAAAAACTGGCCGCCAAACTCTGTGAATGCACTTCAAATGGGAGACGATGATGCGAACACCAATGATCATCATCAACAACAACAACAACCGGAACAAGAACATAAATATCGAGAGCTGCGATTTACCATTGTTTGGCATCGAGACATTGTTGCGTCAAGGTGCATAATGTACAAAGGTACAATTTTCTGTATTAATTTATTTTGAATAATATTAACTAAAATTTATTGATTACAGCTCTGTATTTCATTTTCGATTTAACATTGATAAATTCGTTTGTGAGACCACCACAACCTCGAAGACCACCGTATCGTAAAAAACCACCGGTACGCAGACAACCAAGAGAAAATGCAAATGTTGCTCCAGTCCAAGTAAACAATAATGATCAACCAGCATCAAGCAATTGAAGAAAACAAAACATGTTAACTAAAATAGTATTTTGTGGCTTTGATTTGTACATAATATCTGAGATATTATGTATAAAGTATCCCATGGTAAGAATAATTTTACCAACTAATTGATTACAATTTTTATTGGTGCTGATTTTAAAGCTCTATTTTAATTAACATATTGATTTCAATTCAATGGAAATTATATGCATAGCTCTTTTTGTCTCTTTTTTTTATTTCATTATGACGTTAAATACGACTGAAACAACACACAACTGCAACCCCGCATTCGACCATCAATATATACCCCGATAATGGATAAATTTGCCCCAATATTCACAATAAATCGGGATATTCTTTTATTATCTAGAGAATTTGGATAAAATTAAACAAAAATTGTTGCAGTTGGGCCATCTAAATTTTCAAATTCGTAATTGTAATATATATATATAGATATATATATATATATATTGTTTGTAATAAAAAAATAAAACATCAAAATGAAATCGAAATTTTGGCTTTTTGTTTTGAAATTCTCACATTGGAGATGATTCCCTTTCATTATTACAATTCGTTCGATTCATGATTTTTGCACCCCGTGTTGTTTTGTTTCATTTCATTTGTTTTTAAGTCTTAAATTCATATTTACTCTCCCACCCCCGCAAGTCATATCAATCTGTCTTTATATGTCTAATATCATGTCAAAATAAGAGTTAATTCCTTTGGGCTGGAATTGTAAAGGCTTTGACTGCGTGCATTGGAGTAATGCAACACAATCCTCATTCACATTTAGTACTTATAGTACTGAAATTTAATAAACTCAGACACAAAATGCCGTAGGCAACGTCAACATTGGCGTAAAATTCTATTAAAATCCACTTAAAATGGGAAGAGAAAAATAAAATATTTTCATTTGCCGATATTTCATTTGACGACGGAGGCTCATTGTATCATAGATGATTATTTTGCAAGTCTACTAACGGAAACGAATCAAAAGATAGAAACTTTGGTTTTCTTTTTTTTAACAAAATCAATTTCTAGTTTTGCTTTTTTTTTTGTTTTATTTTTTCATCAATCAGAATTGAGTCAAGCGTTCGCCATTATCACGAATCTTCTTTTCTTTGTATATCCTTTATTATATTATATAACTTCAATACATTGATTCATGTCAAATAAAAACGAAAATGTCGTTGACTTGATTTCTTTTATATTTTAAAGTTAATTTTTTTTGTTTGTTTGTTTGATGAACTGCAGTCTTTTCTAGTGTATAAATATTTTGTTTTAGTTTGCATATAATACGTCACGATCATTCACAATTTCATCCATTTCATTTCGAAGAAATATTCCATTTTTATCCTCATTATAATGAGCCTTAAAATAGGAAGATGACAATAATTCGAAAGAAAGAAAAATCATACACACAATTCCTTCACAACCACAACTTTCGAACCCAAATTTACATCGAATCAAATAAATGTAAGATTTTTTTATTCAAATGTTTGTCCGCAAATTTCGAATTCTGAACGTATTTTTGTTGTGTTTTGAATTTTTATCATGTTAAATATTTATCAAATTAACCCAAAAAAATGCTTAAAACTATTATTTTTTTTTTTCATCTCTTCTTTTACTTATCTATTAATCATAGTGCATGGAATTGTTTGTTATTACATCTATGAAGCTAATAATAATAATACAATAATAATTATGAAAAAGAAAAAGAAAATAAAACTAAAAATGAAAATAAAATTAAAAATTAATAATTCGATTAATTGAATAAATTGTGTGTTTTTTACGACCTCTTTTACTCTCTATTGTGGTAGGTCATTGTATTTAAAATTCATCCACAGTATAGTCTATTGCCTGGTACTCGATTGCAGACGAATACAAAAAACAAAATATTCTTTATTCTACGTCTTCAAAAATTCCTTCAAAAATAAACTGAGAGAGAGAGAAAGAGAAAAAAAAGTTAAAATTGCGAAAAAAATAAAATTATTTTTGTTTTTATTTCAGTTATTATTCATAGTTAGATCTTTGATCTTATTACAAATTGAATTTCATTATTTACATAAGCAAACACATATATGTCGTCATTTAAAATATTCAGTTGTTTTGACTGGATCCAGTCACTGGATATTTTAAGCGTTTTGCATTCTTCGAAATATTTCGATATTTCAATTATTTCGCTTCATTTCGGATTCGTCGATTCAAAACTTGACTGCACATCGGAATTTTTTTGATAAATCGATGGCAAAACTTTGTGATTCTTTGATAAAATGTTCGGTGAAATATCGAACTGTTCTCTCATTTTTTTTTCTTTCTTTCTTTCGTGTTGTTATTGTTGTTGTTGTTGACATTATTATTTCTATTTTGATTTTAGTGTTGGATTATTTTTTATTTCATTATAATTACTACTAATTTTAAATTTATTTTTATCATTATTTTTATTATTATTGAAAAGGCTGCAAAGAGTTGGTGCTGCTAAAAAGCACATAATGATGGAAAATTCGAAACTGTTGCAGAGAAAAAGAAAACAATGAAATGATATTGTTCATGAAGTTCATTTCGAGCATATGATTCAAATTTCCCGCTGCATTTGAGCTTGTGGAAATCAGTTTGGCGTCGATAGTTTCTTTTTTGCCTCGAACTTAAGATCATAAGAACTAAGCAAAAGAAGCGACAACATTGTTTTTTTATTCATTGATCTATCAAATAATATTTACATTTCCAATTCTTATCAATTCAATCGCACTTTTGCTGAGCATACGCACGCACGCACACACACACACTCTCTCGCACACACACACACACACATACACACACACCAAAAGCGTTTGTTTTGTTTTTTTTTTATTAGAAAAATGTGAAACAGCTGTATCTTTAAAAAATTACATTATCGTAAAAGTTAAAGACTAAGTGATGTGTACCAAGTGGAATGGACTCGGTTTGTTAAATTATTTGTAAATTATCTTCATTCTTTCTATCTTTCAATTGCTGTGTGCGTGTGGTTTGATTTGTTTTTCATCGTCGTTTTTTTTCTCTGTTTTAAATTCTGTTTTTTTTTTTCAATTCAATTAAGACTGAAAGAATGCAAATATTATTTTCGATTTCAAGTTTCAATTGAATTTGGGCCATCAATCAAATGATCCTTTCTTTCTCCATTCATCACACATTGAGAATCGAAACGGGCTAAAGAACAAAAAAAGATGTTGTAACTACAGAATGGTTTCTACATTGATTTCATTGTTTCTTATTTAATACGCTCTAAACCGCATTGAATGGGGCCGTTTCCTCACCATATTGCTGCTTTTGCATCGAAATGTGTGTACGAATCTTCCATTTTGTTTTGGCATATTTTTGGTCACAGTGTGGTCGCCTAAATACTGGATAAAAATAATATTTCTCAGCTGTAAAGATCGATGTCATCGATACTATGCCGATATTTTCTTTTTTTTTTGAACATAGAGCCATGGCTTACACTCAAAGTATCGAGCAAACTGTTTGCTCTACTATATCACGATGTACTGCCACACTTCAAAAATAATAATTTTTTTCTTGGGCCAATTAGTGTGCTCACATTTCTGCTAAATTCATCTAACTCTTCTCATCGATGTTTGTTTTATTGTAATTTGGTTGTTTTTGTTTGTTGTTGTTTATTTGTTTTTGTTGCTAATTCAGTTGCTAATGTTGTTTGTGGTGTTTGAAATTATTTTGTGGCTATTTTGCATTTGTTGTTGTTATCTTATAGTTCGATTGCTGAATAATTATCGTGTATCTTCGGTATGCAGCAGTGATAATGACGTAGATGAAGGTGATGATGCTACGCAAACTAATGACGATGACGACGATAACGATGAGGGTGATGGTGATGTCGACTGACTATCTGTACTGCTGTGGAATTGTGATGAACCTTTTGACTGTGTCCCCGTTGGTACGCTACTGATACGGGTGAATAATTTCGCTAACGGATTTTGTCTGGATTTATTAATAGATGAGGCTACTGAATTGCCGCCGGATGACATTGTTATCGGTATATTCAATTCCTGGGCCGGACTATTCAATTTCATCACTGACATATTCAACTTTTGTACCGGCAAATTGATTTCTAATGCCGTTTTATTCGGCGGCGCACGAATGTACGAACGGGTTATTTCCGCATGCTGCAACGATAAGAAAAAAAAACAACAACAAATAAGTAAATAAATAATAATAATAAAAACATATGAGCTGTGATGTAATCATTAAATAACTACTTATAATCGATCAATCAACACAATCGATCATTCAATCTAATCAGTTTCAAATGCATTTGTACGAAAATATGTTTGTTTTGTCATAAAATCAGGTTGACGGTGTGAAGAAATTCAGTACATCTATAAATTACTTTACCGATTTGTCATCGTTTGCGCCTTTTAATGTTAAATCAGTTCGGTGAATTAAATAAAACAGCGCAACAGTATATTCATTAAATTTGAATTGGAATTGGTAGTAGGCAAGTGGATTGAAATCCATTTGTTATTTTTATACATATCATATATGGCATTGCGATAAATTAAAAACAAAAGGCGATAATAACAGTAAAAGTGTGTTTATCAGCACTTCGTGAAGTGTTTATCGCCGAAAATCCAATACTTTTGTTTTATGTTAATTCATTAAATTCATTTTATGCTCCGCTCAATCGAGTTGACGTATTTAATATTGTTCATGTCTCCGTAACATTTAAATTCCGGCCCATATTCGTATCTGAATGTCCACCAAAATTGGTGACTAGGCAAATTGCTTACCGTAAACTCTTAAGTGACTCACGACAAAACCGGAATTTGAATATTATTATATTGCATTGTTCAAAACTTACCGATTGTAAATTACTATAAGAATGGCTCCATTCACCGTCTGGCAAAGCGACATGGTGTGGACAACGAATGATCTCATCACTACATCGATGACAGTGATGCCGATGATGATGTATATGATGATGATGATGCTTTTCGGTCAATAAACTGTTGCGATTCTCCTGCTTACTGCTCAATATTGATGTATTGGCACCAATCAAAAGATCACTTTGCACAGAATCAGAACGCATTCGTCGACTGCAATTGTAAATTAAAAATATGTAAGAGATAGAAATAAATTATCGATTACGCACTATCAGCCAACACACAAACATATACACAATATGTAAACAGTTTAAAGGTTTTTTTACGGTGAAAGAACTTATGGTAAGCGTATTAAACTCATGTACTAAAATCAATTGTAATTGTTCATCAATTTTTTTTCAAATTATTACCGATGATTTGGTGGCGATCCTAAACCAACATCAACGCCGAAACGCTCCATTCCTGCATAACCTGACTGAACTGAGATCATCTGCAATGGAAATGAAGGAAAAGAAATTGTTCACAGATGAATTTATAATCAACATTTAAAATGAAAAACAACGAAACGACAGACGGAGAAAAATGTTCAAATAGTGCGTACGTATGTCTATGATATTTGTATTAATTCAAGGCAATCGGTGTGCGTTGAAGACTAGCGAGATATGTTATTGTTAAAATAAAACATTGTGTTAAAAAGTGATACATTTACAACTGATTCTGATAAAAACACCGAAATATTTCAACTGTTTCAACAAATACAATCGAAAGAGTGCGGGAGAGGTAGTAATTTAATTTGGTAATATAGAGAATGGGCTTGTCAAATTGAATGATAAACGAGGCATCTATAAAAGTACAAGAGCAAATCAACCAACGTATTTGAATCAATTGCTTGCCATTCATCTCAATCAATGTGTATTTGGAAAACTGATGATAAGAAGGATTGACTTGGCAAACGAAAAAAACGCAGACGATACATAATAAATACGAGCATCACACTCAAATCGACTAAAACAAATACAAGTGCATGAAAAATACTTTTACAAATTCACAAAGAAAAACAACACACAGACTCTTAAATGTCAAAAAAATTTACGGTCGCGGTATCTGTCTAATACTATTGACTTAATTCGGGGATTTTTCTTTCATTCCATGTATTGTTCTCTATTTTCTATTGAATATCTATGCCATGGCAATGTTTTTACATTTAATATTTTGAATTACAAGTACAGGTTTAATGGCCGATTGTAGCTTTTGGAATGTGTTTGAGAGCTTTCTATCTCAACCGAATGTTCTTTTTAAATTTTCATTTCCGAATTTTTATGTCTATATATTTTATTTTTTGAGGGCATGCATGTTTTTTATCTCTCTTTCTCTCTCGCAAAATATTTTCACGCTGACAATCTTTAATTTGTTTGAATGAAAGACCCTAAAAAACGAAATGAAATGAAACGATGATTGTGACGAACAGCACTTTTGATAAGAAGACCGAGTATGAAACATAAATAAACGCGTTCTGGTTGCTTTTCTCACATTTTCTGCTGATTTGCTATTGTACTTTATCAAATGTAACGAAACAACGATCACCAGACATCAAATAATGATAAATTAAACAGTACGTTTGCGCACGAATGAACGCCACGCAGCCTTTTCTTGCTATGTCTGACTTCTTTCTTGCTCTCTCTCTTGCACACAGTATAAAAAGATTGAAATTCCTACTTTGTAATATTCCTATCCTCGGGATGCGAAAGGCCGATATTTAATTTTATTTTGTCTTTCGGCGACTATGTTTTTTCTTCTTCTTCTTAATTTGTTGTAGTGGTTATTATTCTTCCGTTTTAGGTTTGTTTTTATTTCTTTTGCCTTATTTTGTTTTGAAACCCAGACTCATGTCGCTTGTAATACACCACAAATGTGTTTACTTTTTCTTAAATATATTATACAACGTTTAGAGAATTTTATTCAAACTTTTGTAAGCAAACGACTACAACTTTGTGTGTAAATGCTTTCGTACGTATCCACGCGCGCGTTCGCGCATGTGTGTATTTTTGTGAAAAAGAGAGAAAAAGAGAGAGAGAGAGAGAGTGAGTGAGTGAGGACAAAAAAACCTATTTTTAAAATATCAAACACATTACTACAATCATTCTCACTAAAATAAGTAAATAAAACGTTGAGAAATGCGGCATCGTCACGCTCAATCCAAGCAAAGTAAATAAAAAACATTTGCCACAATTTTCAAGTGGTTGCTCTACATTTAATGCTTTCCTCTCCTTATTTTCAGTTTGTTGTTGTTGTGTTGGTTGACAAAAGTCTTACACTGGCTGGCCATTGTCACTTAGGAATCTGTGGACCAGCATGTGGATTTAAATCAAAATAATAACAACAACAATATCAAGAACGCAGCTTTCTTTAATCACCTGTATTAAAGAATCAATTGGTTTATTTTTCTTGCTTTTCGATTTAAAAGAGAGAGCATTCCTTCAACTTGTAATTAATACCACCCACAATTGATGTGTCCAATTCAGCTAATTATCTTGAAGCTAATTGTTACTTGAGATTCGCTAACATTTTGATGTTGTTGTTGTTGTGATTCACTGTCTAGCCCTCGTATTGAGACGGCTTTATTTTATTTAGTTCATACTTGAAATTCAATGGATTTCTTCATTCTTACATTTTAATCTTCATATTTTCTTCTTTTTTTTCTTCGATGTAACAGACTTTGTGAAAATAATAAATAATAATCCTTAATCTACTTACGGGTAATGGATGTTCTGCTTCTGGAGTAAAAATTGTTTGATTTTTTGAATCAATAGTTATAGATGATAATTTTGCTGGTTTTCTGTTGCTGCACAGGCCAACTGCTCTTCTCACGCGAACAATCGCAATGATACTCAATTAAATGAAATTCTACACTGGTTAAATGTTGTTTTTGGTCACTATTGTTGCACGAGACACAATGGATGCGCTTTAGTTGTAGTTGATAATACTTTTTTTTATACGATGATCGTATGCATTGATATATATATAAACCAGCACAATACCGAATAACGAAATAAGGTGTGATTTAGCTAACGTCAAAATACGAATCACGACTGTTTACATCAACCTGCAATGGAATTCGAAACAGACAAGTTCGGTTAAAAGTTGCTCATACAGTTGGTAGTTTTATATATAAATATATACATAGTGTGAGAGTGAGAGGGAGGAGTGTATGTGTGTGTGTTAGTTTTATGTGTCTGATTATATGGATATTTCAATGCATTCGGCGTCGCTAATGTTGATAATTAATAGCTTTATCAAATTGGTTCGAGTGAATACACGCGTATACCACTGTCCAGCTATTTTGGTTTGTGCAGCAGCCAAGAGGTCAATTTCGTGTTGGTTTTGAATGAGAGGCACATGACATAAAAGCCGCTTGCAATCAGCAATTTGAAGCTGATTGATTTGTCTGGATTGTATTTGAAGCCAAAGTCTACAGCAACGACGATACTCATTATTTTTTTTTATTTCTGCCTCTATTAAATTACATTCACTCACAAAAAAAAGAAATGTCAAATGTCATGCGAACGCGAATTCATTTATTTTTGTACAACCGCTCTTTTAAATTGGCCTATAGAGTAGTTATTAGTTCTATTTGGTTCACATATGAATTCCAAAATTGTCTAACGTTCTCGCCATGAACTCCGTTGGTATTGGCATAACCCGTGAATTATTTCGGACAAAAAACTCAAACGAACAAAGATCGTTTGGAGGCGTCGTTCAAATATATTGAAATGTTTCCATTTTATTTCAATGATCGCAACCACATTTTTTCATACACTTTTTAAATTAAAAAAAAAAAAAAAATATTTATATTTTCCACATTTACGTAACTGTAGGCTACTCAAAATGTTTTTTCCAATATATCTCTGTATATTTCCCCCTTTTTATGATAATCCGAAGGGGTTTGGTGCATATGTCTCATGAAATTCTGCTGATTTGTATCACATTTTTTGATCGAGAACACCGAATGGTTGTCATTTTGTGATTCAAGATTGTTTTCAATCAGTGAAATAATCATCAAAGAAAAGTATAATTCCACAAAATTGTTCAATCAAATGCGTCTAAATGAATCGTTTTTTTTTTTTTACCAAGATCGTTCAATAACGATGCAATTAAATGACAACCGTCTGAGATCATAACATTTGAATATTTCTCAAGGACTAAACAATTTACTTGTGCCGTTGAATTTTAACTCACACACATACACACACGGATCTAAAGTCAATGCAATGAAGTAGTAGCGCGCACAAACAAAATAAAATAAAATAAACAAACCTACGTCGATTGAGATTTATTGAAATTACAAAATTTCGATCGCACAAACAATAACACAAAAAAAGGCGTTTATTCGAATAAAATATTTTGAAAAATGAGAGAGAAAAAACTAGATCCCACTTTGTACAATACTGGAATTAAAAATTGAAAAGAAGACGAACACAGAAAGCAATGAAACATGTATGAACGCAGTTATTTAATGGAGAACAACAAGGAATAAATAAACAAATCGACGAGAAACATTCAATAAACAGGAGCAGCCAGTCGATGTCTGGCTGCTACGTAAATGAGTCTGTGTGTATCTTTTTCGTTGTATTTGTACCAATTGCATTTCGTCTTAATGTTCGTTATCGGCGAAAATATTCATATCAATTTTTATTATGTAGCCGTACGCGTAGAGCAATTTTCGGTGTCGGCGTTATGGCTTTGGGCTTTTGGCTGTGTCTATGTATAGAACGAATACAATAATGTGCATAGATCGTTGTGGTCGCCGTTGTCGCTGCCGTCTAACGCTTGGCTATATTATCAAAATGTTTGAAATTCAAACGTATACGTCATTCAGTATGTCGGCGGTATGACTATAAAGTCTGTGCACTCACTTCAATAAAAGTCGAACAGAGAATATCGAGCTGACTGTAGCTAGCGCATGATGTCGTACGATTTGGTATACTTTATTTATATATATATTACATATACTCATACATTCATATACATATACTCATACATATATAGCACACACGCGAAATTTCTTTTGCTCACTGTCTGCGGCAGTTGCACCGTCAAGGTCAAATCTTTGTTTGTCTGATTTTTCACTTTGAACACAGGCACGCACACACAAAACTCTCTTTCTCTATCCATCCCTCTGTAGCCATCTCTTTTACACTGTCTGTCTGTCTGTCATTTTGGGTGCTACTTGATATTTTCATGAACATTCCCAGATTCGAAATAAGTATTTGATATAAGCGTCGATACTTCCATGTCGGTTTGCATTGTTTTTTTTCTTCTTTCGCCTTCTCCTTTTTGCCGAATACATGTCTCTCTAATTATTCGTCATCATTTCATTTGATTTGTGTTGAAGATTCATTCTATTTGCATTTTCAATTACTCTCTCGGCCGCATAAAATTGATGGAAGCGACCGATTGTAGAAACGGCGAGTGGCTGAGTATTTGCCATTTCGAAAGCGAACGCAAAAAAAGGAAAGATATTTTACCAAATTTTGCTCAAAATGAAATACCAATAAATCGCACATACATGCGAATTATAAAAATAAAAGAAGACTAAAAAAGACGAGATGTAACGAGATTGAGCATACGTGTAGGTAAGGACAGTACATAACATACAGTTACTCCATACGTCAATAAATCGATTTAAAATTTTGCAGAGCGTGTGTTCCTCTTCATCTGACGCACAAAGGCCTATATTTATCATTACACGAGTGAATATACATTGAACAAACAATAAAAATGTCTACGAGCAATTTGCGGTAATTTTTGTCTCTATTGTGGCTTTTGTCTCTCTCTCTTACTCTACTTCCCACCATCCAAATCTGAATTTCTGCTGATTTTGTAATTTCCCATAGTTATTGGCGAAAAAGGCCCTACCGATTGCATGGCTAAGCGCCGAATATCAACGTGAAAAATGTTCGAATTGATTCGAAACTTGGCCGCTCTTTGTCACTTTTGTTTCATTTTATTTTTATGTCGATTGTGGCTGATGTGTCTGTGCGCATCTCAAAATGTGTGTGTATGTGCGTGTGTTTTGTGTTATCATCTGAGATTGCTGACATAAAAACAGATAGGAAAACGAAGTCATGATTTCTCTAGTTCTCTTTGTAATCGAAGAGCGACAAGCGAGCGATTGTTGGTGACACAAAGTGATAACGGGCTCAAGGGAGCCCCGAAAAAAAAGAAACCGAAAGGAAAATAGTCCGACGATACTAAAACCAATAATATTTATTCAATTGGCTGGCGTGTGCTCGCGTTTCATTATCATCACAATCGTAAATACAACGGTATCATCACCTAGTATTTAAGCAGACACACTTAATGTACGTATGGTCGTGCTTCTACACATATGAATACATTATATTTTGTAC
Organism: Contarinia nasturtii; assembly: GCF_009176525.2. Classification (NCBI taxonomy): domain Eukaryota; kingdom Metazoa; phylum Arthropoda; class Insecta; order Diptera; family Cecidomyiidae; genus Contarinia; species Contarinia nasturtii. The sequence goes on from NW_022197486.1 coordinate 9,271,911, forward strand.
GCTTGTGTGTATGTGTGTGCACGATGCCGCTCTTTTTTCCCCATTTTCGAGTGTCTGTCTCAGCGACAAATTTGGTGCCTCGTTTTTGCCATTATCGCGTTGCGTTGCTTGTTATTACTCTTGTCATTGTTGCTAATACCGCATTTGTTGCTGATTTTTTTCTTCTTCTTCTTCTTCTTCTTCTTCTTCTCTTTTTCGTTGACTTTTTATTCACTATATTCTTAGCTGCCGCCGTACAATGTTAGACCGCTACGATTTATTGTTATGCTGTTGTTCGTGTCGTTTCTCTATTTCACATATACGTAAAATAGTGATTCTCTCTCGATGACATAATATATATATATTTTCATGTCTCGCACATGTACGAGAAAGGACGACGTTATTTAAATAAAAAGTCATAAAAATGCTTATCTGTCTCACGTTTGACTATTCCACTCATATATTTTATAGCTTGACGTATTTGATAATTTGCACCGATGCTTGGGAATGTCAAACGCAAAACTTTTCAACGAATATAGTTACCGACTATTAGTCAGCGAGTTGTCTTAGTGATTTTTTTTTTTATTCTTGTAAATAATTTTATTGCATTTGGATCAGTTTTTTTTACAGCTGATTCATATATTTTACTTTTTTGCCTTTCCATGCCCACAATTTATTAACGTTCTTTGATTTGATTTCATCCGGAAAAATCTGATGCTAATTTTATAGTTAAATTATTACGAAAGAAGTAAATCATGTGAAGAAAAATAGTTTCAGTAGTGCGGCTTGTTGCCACGTAAAAAAAATCACATAATCGAAAGTTGTTTTCAAAACAAAAATAGCGTTGATTTTTTTTTTTGAAACTAGCATATTTCAATGAGTTTGCGTTCCTTTCGATTTCAATACTGATTCTTTTTCGATCTTTCTATCGTGTTTTTCTTTGATTTTTATTTTCGTCTGGCGATTCTTTTTTATGTTGCTGTTCAATTAGACCAATTAATTGAGTCGTGCTTGAGATCGCATCTCAAATAAGCTTAAATTGATTTAGCGAGCCATCGATCTATGATTGACATCAACGCGCTCCCACTTATAGATGCCGGCACATCTCATTTACACATTTTGCAACATTTTATTCGAACATTCATTGTAATTGAATGCGGTTCGAATGGCTTCTATTGAAACATTTCGGCGAAGAAAAAAAAATGACGCAAATGAGTATTGCTCATTGCATGAAATAAATAGTCATACTATTCACCTGTCAGACGAACATGATTAATGTATATGCAGACACCAGACACGAGGCATAATCTGGCCCATATGTCAGGGGCATCCGAAAAAAGCGCACAAATTGAAATCGAAAGCGACAAAAAAAACCACACACTGAATGAGGAAAAAAAGAAGAAGAAGAACACGGAAAAGAAAAATAAAATGTCATACAAAACACGAGTTGAGCGTAGCACGAATGGCAGCGCCTTAATGGTTATGAAATATAAAAATTAAAGACAGAAGAATTTCGTTTCTATTTCAAGATATTTTTTGTGGTTTTTTCTTGATTCCGCTTGTACATCGATGATGTAAAGCGTGAAAAGAAGAATATTTTCAAATAAGAAATTGATGTGAACATTCATCTCATTGACGTGCGCTGAACACCATAATTTTTTTTTCTTCTCTCAACTGAGTAATACATTCACGGATGGACAATCGTTGATAGTGAGCGACATATACAATTTCAATAGATGTAGTCGGTTTTTTTATTGTTGATATTTTCAGAGCATCTGTTCAATGTGATGATGATCCAAAGCACACATGAGTTGTGGCCAATTGTTTAGTGACCAAAGTCATCATAGTCAAAAACTGGAGCAATCTTTAATAGGAACAGTGTACTGAGAGCATCTATTTACGTCTTTTTCACTGTCAAATCAATCATTAAATTGAATGAACTCATTTGTTGCCTCAATGTTTCCATTACGAATATTAAATGAAAGAGAGAGATAGATAAAAAGCGTTGCTTGTATTGAAAGTGACAAAATAGCAACAGAGCCAACGTTACACATACAATGTCGACACACACAAAAAAAAACGATCATTGAAGAAATAGAGTGTGACTAAACCCTTATGCATCTATGCATATATGGATATTATTGAGCATCGCGTACTTAAACGATTTAATTGGATGCCAAAACCATTCTAAGGATTACTGAATTGGAAAATATTCACAGATAATTGATGGAAATGAAAACGACGACGACGAAACAACGGAAACGAAATAGGTGAAAAGAGTGATATAAAGAGTGAAAGAGATCACAGCACATCCAATGTGAACTTTGAATGGTTGACATGGTTTTTGTTCAATTGATGTCACAATGGTCAATTGAAAGTATGTTGAGCTTGAAGCTGTTAAAATAGTCGCTTATTCAGCCTTTTTGCCACTTTGATTCATCGGAATTGATATAATTGCCAGTGTGTTTGCATTACCATGTATAACAAATTGTACACACTGAGAGAGATAGAGAGAGTGTGTGAGAGAGAGTAATGTTGCCTCTTTCGAGTTTTCGCATACATTCAGTCAAATCAAATCAGCTTATTCACCTTTATATTATTGATATTAACTATTCATAGAATTGATGGAGGTGACAACGTATGGTTAGCATTCAAAATTGAATTGATTGAACACGTAAAATGAATTGTTTATTCTATTTTGAGATCCATCTCACACACGTCCACACATATTTATAGGGATTGTGTATATGTTAGATACGCGATTAAAGCAGGAGTGAAAATGTGTTGCATGCAAATCAAAACCAATTGTTGTTCATTTTATCAATTCTTTTGAAATGAAAATTACATTTTCGATGATAATTTTGCTTCACATTTCATACCGGATAAAATTGAAGACGATTTTTCATTTCTTTTTATTATTTGAATGACTTTTATTCTCAGAATGCATGTATACTTTTTTTCCCCAATGAAATTGAGTTAGAATATACAATGAATCAAGAATAAATCAAAGATAGCTATCAAACATAATTCGAAATGTCAAAACGAGACAGTTTCTGTCGGCCACAAAAAATAGTGGATAACGAAAGAAAAATAACATATTTGTACAAACATGTTATTTTTCTTTCGAATTCATGAGAATTTCTTGTGTGTATTTTTTCCGTCTCGTCAGTAATCGAAAGAGAAAAAATTGAGTGGCTTGATTTGTGAAGGAACGACAGCAATTTTCCAGCCAAATGCCTCAATATAACACGTTTTATGCTCGACAAAAAACAAAAATCATAGCCACAGTTGATATTGCTTATTAAAATTCGCTAATAAGCAAATGTGCGAATTTAATGATTCGATTTGTCGGTGGTGCGAATGTTTAAACACACGCAACGCTATGGAAAATGCATTTTTACATGAAAAACCTTGTATTAAATTAATAGTTTCACATGAAGTTGAATAAACACTGAACAACAACAAAAATTCGTTGTATTCGTTTGACTTTTGTGTTTATTATATAGACTTCTTCTTTTTATTGTACTTTTCAAACAAACTTTGGCCCCATTGTGAAAGCAATGTCAATGAAAGAATACTGCTTTCACAGATAGACGAGTACATCGTAATAGAAATAGCCAAGAAGTATATAAACAATGATGCATTAGACAATTAATGTATGCCCTCGGAGAATTGCAGGAAGAATACCGTCAGATAATCTCATTCGCAATGAATAATTCCATCTGAATCAGATTTGGGACATAGACACTTTTTGACATCAAAATTAGTAAAATAGAAATCAAAATTCAGAGAATACATCGAAATGTACAAACATCTCGAAAACCTTAACCGAATAAATTATTGTATTGGAATAATTCATGGCGGAAAACCTTATCTGGCGGATTTCTCTGGTGAATTGAGTTCGAATTGAAGACATTGTTCTCTAGGAATGTGCTTTGCTTTAATGATATTAGTGCGTTTGTTTACGCTTTTTTTGTCTTGATTTGAGTCCACGATTTTTTCCCTCTTCACTTCATTCACACTCAATGTGTTTTCTTTGTGCTGAATCCATTTCTTTGTAATGTATGATGATATATGTAATCGGATGTTTGTCTGTTCATTTGCAGTACTTCCACCTATTGTCTGCTCTATATATTTTCGTAAGAAAAATCACGGTGATTTTTTTCTTTCGTTATTATGCGTGAAGTGAACGTAATTTATGATCAGCTAACCAATCGTGTTTGAATGATTTAAAAAAAATGAACAAATTCCAAAGCTCATGTGTATTTTTGTTTAATTTATATTATTTGCAATGATTTTGATAAGGCATACATGCAAGTCAAAAGTAAACGAATTGCTGTCCGCGATGAATGGAGAATTTTTTTTATAAATAATGAACTGAAACGGATGATGACAGTATGCTAATGTGTAAAAAGAGCCTCTTTTACTATTTCTTATTTATTAAACATCTTTCATTCGATATGTACGTCAATGGCGATTTTTTTCTCCTCTTATTTGCGGTTATTTGTTTTTTATTTTGTGAATAGTGCTGACAAACGTGTCTGCGAAAACGACGATTGCGGTAAATTTCCGATAGTTAAAAAAAAATTGCTTATAGAAAAAAACAAACAAACACAAGAAACAAACGCGTTATAAACAGCAAATGAATTGAACATTGAAGACGGTGCGTTTGATGTTAGAAATCCGTAGATTTCTCCGGTATATGCATAATGTACTTCAAAACAGTGCAAGCAAAGGAAAAACTTTATCGGCCAAATGATGCACACCACTTAAACAGATATCAAACAATTGTATGGAAAAACTCGGTGTGTTTGTGAGATCGATCGAATTGTGTACAATAATTATTCGTTTGAAAAAAAAAATATATTGCAAAATCAAATTGTTCCAAATAGCAAACTATTGAGAAATACTATCTCGTCTCGTTGTGAAATTCGTTCTCTGATTTGTGTTCATGCTTTGTATTACTTTGTTTGCCACAAATATGCAGTAGCTTCATTCATACGATTTCATTCGGAACAAAAAAAAATCTTCTTTCATTTCAAAGTGAACTAAAATCTTTCTTTTTCTAAATTACTTCTTGAAATAACAGAAAATTATGCAATTAAAAACGTTTTTTTTTTTAATTCGATAGCCTGATACCGAAAAACTGAACGAGATTCATATATGCCTGAAGATATCAATCATGATATACAACAATTTGTGTTGCATTTTTTTTTCTTCCTTCTTTTCATTTGATTCATTCTGGTTGGTTGCCGTTGAGAGGTTAAAATGACTTTTTGTGATTACGACGTGTTCAATACACATTTCATATCGAGAAGATGATTTGCAACAGAGAATATAAATAAAATATGTATACGAAGAGAGACATAGAACAACAACAACAACAAAAAATAAATGGAAAATTCAAATTGAATTGTGCGCGTATCATCTTTAGTCAGAGTTTTATCTTTGAATCATCAACAATATTCCTTGTTTCAGCGGTGTGTGATGTTCGTTGGTGTGCAGAATGTAGCGTTGTTTTGGACGATCATGACGACGTCGTGTATAAGAAAATGTTTAGTGGTCGCTGTTGGCCATATGCTTATAATTCATGTAAAATTTTGATTTTGTTCTTTTCGCTTGAAATTGTATACTATGTTGAAACTTGCAACGACCAAAACTGGAATGGTTTGGATCAACAACTTGTTGTTGCACATGTTATCTCACTTTGTTGTGCATTTACAACATTTCCTCTTCTTCATTTATAATATATATAAAGTGTGAGTCGACCGTATCTGTCGTATTTATTTGCTCTGTTGTCGGATGGTCAGAAAATATAGCAGACATTAAGCCTCGAACCCCTTTTAATTTGCAGATACACCGAGATACATCTAACCCAAGTCGACTAACTCAAGATGATGATGAAAGAAGAGAAATAAAATGAAGATTCATATATGTCGGTGTGTATGTATATGTTTGTTGGTCGGTGCAGCATGCACTTAATAATGAACTGCAAGACGTAAACCGTCTCTAATGTACCACTTGAATTTCATACATTTGAAATGCAGTGCATCAGACAGTGCTTTTTTTTTTGAATCATGCTCATTCAGATTTATTTCTCGCCGAGAGTATCTCCAACTTTTTTTCTCTTTCTACCTCTGCTCCCTCTCTCTCTCTCTGTGTTGGTCTCTTCATCTCGTACTTTTATTCGTTCATTTGTTCCGAGTGCATTTGATCTTTGCGATGAGAGAGACATTTAAATTGGTTTCGTGCTTGCTTGACTATTTCTTTTCTCGTTATCAGCAACAGCGAACAACAAACCGCGCCACACATTTTAATTAAATACAAGAAGATGACGGCACTCGCGTCTTCGAGCTAAATTGAAATAATAACATTTGCAAAATCGTGTGTAGAACTTTTGCAAGTTTTCGCAATCGAATTATATACATAATGTGCGAAAGACTGAGCGAGCAAAAGAGAAAGAGATACACGTTAGAAACACCTACTTTGAAACGCTTAAAATAGACTTTAAACTTTTCAGTTGAGAGACAGTATTCCAATTCGCCTATAAAATAAAAGATTCACAGTGACAACAACATTGTGACAATCATTGCCATCGTTGAATCGGTGTGGTTGTTTTTTGTTTGGTGGTAATAATTCAACATTTTCAGCATACATTCAAACTTACACATTGCATTCGTTTGTTTGATTCCTTGTTTCTTTCTTTCTTATACTGGACATGAGTTACAAAAAAAAAGCGAATCGATATATGTGTGTGTGTGTGTGTTTTAGTTGATGATGCTGTACATATATTCATGTCTTTTATACGATCGAAAGAGCATAATGAGAATTGTATAATGATATCGGAAACATTTTGCATTTTGGCAAAAATTATGATTCGCTGGTAGACTTTGGAATTTATTAATTTCAGTGCGCGTATATATTGAATTTGGTCTCACCATTATAAGTCACTGAAAGGCGCAATTGTAAGTGGAATTCTACCACGAATTGACGATTAAAACTGAGTAAAGGGGACTGCGGTCCTTGTTCGCAACTATCTTACTCAGGTGAGATAATAATAAATAAAAAATTTTAAGGTCAATACACAACAGGGTTCAGTGTATATATTATTTCTTGTTTTATTTTCTTTTCTTTTTTTTGTATGTGAATGTGTTTCATTGCTCTTCGTTGCATTGCTCAATGCAGCACAGCTCTCCGCTGTTTTTTTCTTCTCTTACTTACGTCTCTCCATTTTTTTTCTCTCTTCAGTTTTTTTTTTCGATTTTTTATGACTCGTTATTTCTTGCTCTCCAAAGCAATTACCGTAGACATTATATTGTAGGCGCATATGCAATGAATAAATTATTTATTAAATAAATACACTCGACATAGAACAAAATGAAATAAATATTAATTGATAATGATACGAGAATAATAGATTAATTAATACAAACGTACGGCGAACATGCATGTGTGCATATACATTGAACACAATATATAACGCACTCATACACGCTCGCCTAAGGCACTCTACACTCGACAAACTGGGAAAATGAAAATCAGCAAATTTTCGTTTTTTTCTACTTCTCCTTCCGCTTGTGTATTTCTTTTTTTGTTACGTCTATAAGGTTCAAATATTAATGTAAAAATATTGGAATATTTGCTTAGCTTAACAAAATTGTGTCAAATTGGCCATTAATCAATACGAAACGGTAGACAGATTGAGCAATCCGTCGATTTGTAGCAAACTTTTTTGTTATATATGAAACCATAGTAAAACGGAAGCTATGGCAAATCATTCAGATGCTTTTCCGTTCATTTCTTTCGACGTGGTTCGCAATAAATACAAGAATATTCGGTATTATGAACGTAGATTTCGTTTCGAATTGGAATAAAGGTATTTTTCTTTTTGTTTTGCCGTGACAGACTTTAAAGTCCACAATAAAAAAAAACCCTAGGGCTGAAGACGAAGACGAAATGCGAATGAAACATGAACTACTTGTAAGTGTGAACCATGTCATATTACAAAATTGATCACAAATCAAAAATCTTCTATTTTTCGTGTATGCACAATCGTCATCATATCTTTTTTGTGATACAAAGTTTTCATAACGTGGAATCAGACAAGTAGCCGTGCATACGTCACAAACACGCGCATAAAATTCTACATATGCTAGCCATCAAAAGCGCTATGAAATCAAATCGGAAAGGCAAAAAAAAACGTCAAAACAAAAAAAATCGAAAGCAAGCAAAACACGCTTTGAAGTGAGTTTTGTGTGTTTGTGTATGCCTTTGAGCTGACGTTGTTTCATTTAGCCGCTTGCGTATACTCGTTTGTTCGCCTTTTTTTCTTTCAATTTTGGTTTTCAATATGGTTACGGTAAATTTTCGAGCTACCGGTCATGGCAAAATTCAAAGCAGTTGTTTTTTTGTCGCTTCTTTTGTTGAGGCAAAAAAAATGAAATGTTTATAAATAAAGTGTACAGGTTTTTTTTATGTCGCGGACTATTTCAACTCATCGACTCTTATTATATTCATGCGTTGAAATCTTAATTCTCTCATTATTATGGTTTGGCATGTGTTTTTCTAATTGGTTGAAATCATCGCTCAGTTATGCATACTTGAACCAAAAAAATAAAATTAATGAAAAATCTCTAAATACTTTATGAATGGCCGATGTTCCTTGAAAAAAAAAACAGCATTGTATCCAATATCGATTAGCCATACAGAAACAAAAGTTGCCCAAATGACGAGCCACGTTCGTAATGCTAAAATTGTTTTAACGAATAAATTGGCCCTATTTATTCTCAATTAAAAAAAACATGTATGTGACTTGATATGCAAATGTTTTGTACCATTCAAAATAGCTTTTTAATCGAATTGAAAATTCGAAGCTTTTTGGTATTTTGGTGAGAAAGCGAAATAGAGAAAGAGAGAGACGTTTGTCAATTTGTAAGAAAATTCGTTTCATTGAAAATTTTCGCGATGGTTTTTGATAAGAGATCAACTTGAGCACAGCGACTGAATTGAAGGAAATTCATATTTATGTTAACCAAAAAAGTATAAATAATATTCTTAGCTCTCACACTTATGTTCATGATTTTGAACGCATGTTTATGCGTTCACAGTCGGCGCGTGTTATTATTATACTTTAAACGAGTTTCACTAAACGTCTTCCTTTCTCGCGAATGCTTCCACCAAAATCTCTCTTGGCCGCATGCAACTTGGGCTCATCGTTTTTATTCAATTAATAATTTATTTATTTAATGATATTATTTTCATTTCTGTACAGAGAGATAGAGATAGAGAGAGAAAGAGATATGGAGATAGAGAAAATGTGGAGTATTTTTTGTTTCTTGTTTTGTTTGTTTGTTTGCTTGGCACTTACTTTTTCTTCAGTTGATAAAGTTGTTTTTGTGCATTGAATGAGCAGCCGAGAGAGTGTTGCTCTAACTAAAATGAACCGAATCAAAAGAAAGTATGACAACAACAGCATATCACACAACCACACTGTTTTATGTGCTCGTCACCGATGCCTTGGCTTAGGCTGAGAAGTTTTTTTATTGAGAAATCGAAAAACACATAGAGTTTAAGTTTATGTGAATTTTTCTTCGTTTGTTTTTCTTTTCGTTTATTTGATATAAATTTTTTTTTGATTTTATGCAAAAAAAAAGTTTGCAATTTTTCTATCACAATAATTACACACTTTGCTCGTCGAAGCGCTCATTCAAAACAACTGCGGCACGTATGTGCGTGTGTATATGATTTACTTTGTATTAGAATGACAGTGCGACATCAACAGAACACCACAAATACTTTTTGCGGAATAGTTTCGTTGGTTTTTTTGCTTGTTGTGTTGTTGTTTCTCATTTCATTGCTTATTCATTTTTACGTGTTTGCCCCGGCTAGGTTTTGCTTTCTTGTTGTTGTTTTTTTTTTGCTTCTCAGTCTTATTTTTCTCGAAAATGAATAAAAAAGAAAGCAAATCTTAAATATTTTTTCTCTATCCGTTTCGTTCGTACTATCTCTATGCTACGCTCTCTCTATCTCTTTCTCACTTTTGCCGCACGATAAAGGATTTTTCAAATTACTTGAGTCGGCCCAAATTTTGTTGAACAGTCTTATCGGCTGTTGATAATGATTATAGAATTAGATGCACAAAACCGGAGCACAATCGGAATTTTTTTTTTCCTCTGCCAATAATTCGCATTTCATTTTCCACTTCAGACGCTCATTCCCATAGTATTCAGACTTTCAATTGAATAATATATATATATCTCCCTCTCGTATGTGTCACAATGTATATATTTCTTTCTCACACTTTACTGTCTCGCCAAAATATAGATGCACCTTTTTTACTTTACTTATATACGTATATTTGACTTGTTTATTTGTTTTCTGGCGAAAAAAATTATTTGTTCTATTCTTTAGTAACATTAAAATTTTCTTTACTTTTTTTTCTCTCCTTTCGTTTCCTCTCTGTCTTTTTCTCTTTTTATTTTCTCGGAAAGGTCACTGTTTTCTCTCGTTCTTCTTTTTATTCTATTTATCGGCTGTTTTCGTGTTCAATTAAATTTTTTTTTTTCATTTGGAATATACATCAAAATATTAATTTGTTTGCTCAATCGTTCGATGTGTTATATGTCAAACACAAAATAAAACAAAATTGAAATGGCCTTTTTAATTTCAGGACAAAAAAATTGTTCGATTTTTAAATAAAATCATCTATTCGTCGCGACAACATAATAACGAGAACATTTTGTGAAACGAACTAAAAAAAGGAAAATTTACAGCGCGCGCGATGTTAACGAAACGATGACGATGACTCCGAACGACAGAATTCAACTTACTACTCTGCACCACCAACATCGACAGTCGACAGTCGACATTGCCGTCATGTCGTCATATTCAACGGAATAAAAAAAATCTTTAGCGTTTCAAATGATTTTCACTGAAACCGTTAAGCTTCGCTTCTACTATTCAACACACATAACATTTTAAAAGCTCATCAATGGACCTTCCATTCAGATGTTGAACCAAATTCATTTACTGGTGTGAAGTTTATTTTATGTTATAGACATGTTCGTTGATTAAATGATTGCCTTAAAGATATTTTATATCACCAACCCAGTTCAGCACTCAGTAAGCACAATTACACACATGTGCGGCATACGAATAAAAGGAGGAAAAAAAAAACAAAAAAAAAACGTCACACAAACGCGCTCACATACACATAGACGATGCCATGTTACCGACGACTAATACACGAACGAGTGCCATGTCAGCGGCTCTGAACGACGGCAATAACAACAACACAGCACACCGACACCGTTGGTGAGACGATTTAAACATAAACGATCGACAAAACAAGACCAAGTTGAAATTAATCATTGACAGAATTTTGATCAAATACTTTTGTGAATAACATTTTGATAAAAGAAAAATATATATACTTGTCTTTTGTTGAGACATTTCGTCCAATAGACAATTTTCAGCAAAATATATAGTTGACATTAAATTTTTCGGAAGCGTTATTCGATAGCGGCAAATTCGTGTGCCAAAACGAAAGCAAGTTGATTGGAATTCAACCGTAATGTTTTCATGTGTATCATAGTCCGGTGTATATGCAAACCATGTAGAACGGAACACTCACACATTCGTCCATACACACGGATCGCGGCTCTTTACCGCTTATAGTCGCACACACAATTCACGCACATTCTCAGTGATGGACTAAGCTCGCACCCGAAACACCGCATCTGTTGCGAATTCATGCAATTGAATGCGGCGTTTCGCAGAAATGCCAATTAGATGGTATTAAATAATTGAACAACCATCTCTGCGTCTACTCGCACGTACGACTACACACAATGTGAAAAAGAGAAAGAGCGATAGAGAAAAGAGAGAAACGAAGAGACAGAAAGAAAGAGAGAGAGGGAGAAAAAGGAAAAGAAAGAGAGTGTCTGTGTCGTCATACGAGCTGCATAACGATATGGCAGAGGGAAACCTTTTCTCCATTCACGGTGTCTATGAATGTGTAACTCTACGAATGGAAAATATACAATAAGAAATCTTTAGCGGCAGTTATAACATACCATTTGAACGATTCTCTCTCTACTTCAACTTGTATGATCGATTTGATGACGTTACTTCGGTTAAACTGTACACGTACTCTGTTTGCTGGTTCTCATTCGATTTGAATGTTCTAAAGATATTTTCCGAACGTTTCACGGTTCTGCTGAAAGGCAATCAGACATGGCAAAAGCGATACTAGGCGAGACAGACACACATAGAATAGCCATGTATGCCGAATGAATAACTAAAATTGTTAGCAAAAAAAACCAACAACAACCATAAAAAAAAAACGAAAGAAAAAAGAAGTCGGACTGTAATGTCTGTATTGTTAACGTGTATTCTGTTTGTCTGATGCTGCGACATGCGTATGAGAATCACAATCGAATTCTTGCTATACCTTTTGCAATTGTTTGTTATCTCCAATAAGAAATACTTGTTAAAAGTTTAATTTAACTTCTGTTTATGCCAATGAAACAATTATAGAATGGGCTTTCAATATTTTCCATATGAACGACAGACAAAATAAATGACACCGTCGTCAAAACTAATATACAGCCAATCGTCCATTCATTACGTGTGTATCATTAGCAATTTGATGTTTTTGCTTTAAATATGGATACTTAGCCAAGACCAGTTAGTCCAGCTTAGAACGTTTGTTGTTCATTTCATTTGACAGTTCGCCGTACATGATTTTCGTACTCGCGACGACGATCAGTATTTCTCTTTTTTTCCTCTATATTATATATGGTCGAGTGCGTACATATGAGACGCGACAACCAAAAGCACTGATTACAAGACATGACAGAAGAATGTTTGCATGCAGCCATGCACTCGGTGCAATATACTATGTTGTATACATATATACTCAAGTACACGTGTAAAACCCGTTCAAGTTAATATCAAGTTTGTGTGCTAGCCGATATTATCAGTATCATACAAATGCAACAACAAAAACTACATGTACCGATGAAGAAAAAAAGCGGTGATATTGCAAATATACAAATATGATATAGATGCATGTGGAAGCATCAGAACATGGCAGAGAAGAAGGAAAAAAAAACTTGATTCGTGACGCTCCCATTTTGTGGATTCATTTATTTACTTGTTTATCTTGGTTATTTGTGTCTGTCTGTATTATTACTTTTCCATTTAAACTTTTAACGATTTTTTATTGTACATTTTCACATTTCGCACAAAGTCATTTTAAATTTGTGCGCCACCATTCTCCGAACTAATGTCAAAGAGTGAATATTGATTGAGAGAATGTATAGAAAAATATAATTATATTCATTTAACAGGAGACACAATATCGCACACTATTATTATCATTATTTGCTGTTTAATGACAAAATATGGATAAAAAAAAACAGAAATTCCATAAACAGATTTCAGTGTCGACAACAGAACACGCACTTTTCACATCCTTTCTTTCTCTTCTAAAATAGAAAATAAAGCGTTAAATTGCGCGCAATATCTCGAAACAAAACGAAAAAGAATTAAGTTTGCCCATTTGACTCGTTTTGTTTGAATGTTGTTGTTGTTGGTTTTTTTTTTCTTCATTGAACTCGAAATGAATATAGAGTGTGTATGGGCTTTGGTGTATTGAATTTTCTGAAGTACGTTTTGTATTTAAACACGCACACAAATGCGCTTGCATAATACAAAAATGCAATATTTGCATTGTATGGCGATTATATTGCATTGTATGCGTTCATGTCCATTTTGTATATGTGGCCGGCAATGTTAATCGCATTCTATATGTTGGCGAACGCAATATCTTTGACTAAAGGCAAACGGAATACGGCATAGTTGTACTGTATAGATTGTAAGCCTAATTGCATTAATTGCGTTCAATCAAATGCGTCATTTGCATTTGTATATGCGCGAACAGTTCCTCTCATTCAGCCTTCACTCGGTCTCCGTTGTCGGTGAGTGTGCCTGTCTGTGCCCAAAATGTAATTGTCTGCTTTTAATTTGAATACATTAGCTTCAATAATGTGAAACCGTATAAAAGATTTTATCCGCATTTGGTATGTGTGGAGAAAGGGTCACTTTCAGATATATCATAAAATATCTCGTTGTTGATGATCGCCATTATTCATATACATATGTTCTTCTTCTTGGAACATTTCAATTTTCGGGGAGTTTTAAGAAATTTCCAAGGTCTTGAACATTTCTACCGTATTGCTTCGTCTGTTTTTGTTGTTAGATGATTGATATTAGTCCGTTCGTTTTATGTTCCAAGCAGCTGGCCAACCAAGCAGAAAGACTGAGATACGCTCGGTGCAAACTTTTAAATTGTCATGTTATCTCAAAATGTTTTGGTTTTGGATTGGAATGGATTGGATTTGACATTCGTCTTGCATTGCACACGATGTGTTGAATGCATAAAAACGTGCCACATGTGCACTCTGTTTGTCGTGCCAAAATGCGACGCAAAAAAATCCATACACAGCGAAAAGTGAATTCACAAAAAAATTGCGTACGCATACATTCAAATGCACATTCGGAGAAACAGAGACACCCAACACTGTTTCACAGTTTGCATTTATCCTCCAGAAAGTTGTCAATGAAGAAGGAAAAAAATGTTAGTGCTAACATCACTAAGAGTTGATATGCGTTGTCCCTTTTCGAACGCACGTTTTTGACGATTCATGTTGATAAGGCTGAGTTTTGTGAACAAACGCTCAGCCATTCCGATTTGCATATGCTTCAATTTCGTTGATTAAATTTTGGGCATACACGCATATACTTCATTTTTATTATATGCAGAGTCAAAGAAAGACATATCGCAACTCGTTGTACTTTGCTCAATCGCATTAGGTTTCGACACGATCCGTGATATGTACATATTTGTATAAAATATGCAAGATGTCAAATATGCATCTTTCAATGCCGCCATGGCAGCGTTATATGCGGTATTCTGAATATGAAGTAGTTTGTATGCCTTTTCATCTCATCGGTATGCATTAAGATATATGTGCAACTGCATTGGACAGATCAATGATCAATTTCAATCATTTATGGAAACTCATGTAAATGAATAAATGTTCCGATGATGACTCAATTTCAAATTTATTGAATTTAACCAAAACATCACCAACGAGGATATTTTACTATAATAATAACAACAATAACAACAATAACATCAACAACTACTAAATACAGGGTATCTCAAAATGAATTCAGATACTTCAAACTAGTTCAAATTTAAACGATCGTTGACCATTTAATAAATTATTCAACAAAATGTCTTTAATATTTCTGGAAATGTATTTTATAACTCTTACCAAATATGACATTTCATTAATTGTGTTCAAAGAAATTTCATAATAAAATCCTAAACGAGGCAACATATCAGACGATCGCATAGTGCCAAAATTCATAATTTCAGCTAAATATCATAATTTGTCTTAAGCAAGTCCAGACCGGTGGATTTCAATTTCATTCCTGTTAATTTTGGCGATTTTTTTGGTTATGTAATTTTGAAAATTTAATGAAAATCTAAACTAAAAAATGTTCAAAGATTTTGAATCTATAAATTCAAAAATATATTTAACAAAAAAAAAACGAAATTAAGATCCATCCATTTTCATTAAGCAAAACAAAAGCATGGCTCACCTTATTTTGCGGCACACTGTATTGAATGTATGCATGAAGTGGTAACAAACTCAAATACACCGAATTAAATGTGTTTATTTGAAATCAGAAACTAAGAAACGAACGTATAATTTAACCAAAGTTAGACATAACAATGAATAGTGATGAAAAGTGCATATTGCACGATGCACGTTTATCACAATGGCCATATGAAATGAAAGTGTACGAGAAGAGAAAGAAAGAGAGTTAAATAAATAAAAGTCGACGAAAAGTTGTGTCGAATTAATTCAAAACATGCCAATGAGAAACGGTGCACACACATAGCACAGTACGCAGAATATATATATACAAAAACAACAACCGCAAAACTCTTGCTAATTACAAATTAAATAAATTGACCACACTTTAATTGCGCAAGAACAAAACAAAGAAAGTCGGAATGCGATGAAGAAGAAGACGACAACGACAACGGAGCGAAGAATTGGCTTGTGTTTAATTCGCAAACATGGCACGTATCATGCAGGGATGTGAGTTCCAAGCAAGTGAGTGAAAAAAAGAGAGAGAGAGAGCGAGACTCAAAGTTTATGTGTAAGAGTATATATATATGTATTTTTACCATATTTATTGCGATTGCAATTTATTTGTTTACGTCTGAAGTTAATAGAGCAGTAGAAGTTGGGAGAAAAAGCGACAGCGACAAGTCCAACAAAGATCGAGAGAGCGACAGAGATAGAGAGAGATAGAAAAAAGGCCACCGACAGACAATAACTAATTGTCTTCCATTGAAAATATATACATATATAACAAGATAGAAATTAGATGAGAATTAAATTCATCGTACAAAATGTAACATAACGATCTAGTGAACGTAAACGTGCCCATTCTTGCGACCAACCGATTTGCATTCTCAAATGCTTTCGCACCGTATGTACGGCAACCACTTCATGCTACATACGTTATAAACACAAATATCAACTATTCGATTTTTGTTATTTGACTACCTACCGTGCGCACAACTAACACGACATTTCGTCTTTTTTTATTTACAGAATGAAAAATGTGTATTACGCCGAAAAATTGAAAATTGTTTATTGATTTCATTTAATTTGTTTTCGTCATTTCATACATGATGTCGTACATCAGCATTTGCTGTTTGTTGAATAGCAAACCGAACCACATTGAATTGAAAACTTGAAAATCGAGACTATCGATGTCATTTTATATGTACGATTTGACGAAAGAAAAAAATTATAAGACCCTTTCAGTTATTTCCCTTCTTACCAATGAATTAAGGTTAAACATAATCATTTTGAAGCCAGTTGTATGCAAGGTCAGCAGAAAACGTGATACAAATGCGACTTACGACATAATTTCTCACCAATATATCTCATTCTTTCTCGTTGTTGAATAAAAACGGTGCAAGAGAAAAAAAAGTGATGCCACAAGAAATTGAAGGACATGACATAATGAAGGTCATACGTATATTTTCAATGAAATGCTGGAGATTGCGACTGAACATTACCAGACCGCACATTTCCGATCGGACGACCCGAAAATTGACGCTTCGTTTTTACAGCTGACAACCACCATACACATAATGCACAGCAACAGCAACAAAAACGAAAAAAAAAAACCAACTCATTTTGAACAAGAAGATTGCGCATATTGTATTATGTCAGCATCATCAAATTAAGTTCAGTCACATAGATAAAAGCCCTTTGCTTTAAATCTCATTTACTTCTTTTAGAATGCATTTTTAAAATGACTCCAACAGCGATGAAATCCATTGAAATCACTAAATGCACAGAGAAAATGCAGAATAAACGATGACAACATGAACGAAAAAAAAAGAAGTACGCACACTCACATCTCAAAGGTTTGCAATGAATTTATCTTAGAAATAAGGCGCCAGAAACTAATTGTATTATTCATGTTGAATGAACACAAAAGAGCTGATAAAACTCTAACTGAAAATTCTTCTGAGTGAGTAATGAATCTGAGGGTTATCCCATCTGGAAATGTAGCACCACTATTGCCAAAAGCTCTTCGGTTTTCGTTTTCTCTTTTACACTCCTCTTTTGCCGCTTTGAATGCAGAATAGCGCATTCTATGATATGAAGTTTTTTTTTTTCTGTGAGTATTCATTAGGTGTAAAGTGTCTCTCAAGTTTTTATTTGTCGAAAAAAAACTACGTCGCAATTGTCATGGGCCAAGTGGAAATGATTGAAGCGACGCAGAAACAGTGCAAGGACATTACAATGACACGTTCCAGCAGAAATGCTCGCAAAACAGATTCAAACGCGTGAAAATACGGTTTAAAAAAATAAGAATTCGCTTGGATCGTTTCAAAGTTCAAAGATCACAAATCGTTTGTTGAGTATTCTTTTCAACGCACAGATGTGTGTAGTGCATGTAAACTAATTTAGTTATATCTCATGATTAGAATCCATTCATTCCATTTGAAGTCATTTTATTTGCTTTCTTTGCGATGATGCAATGTATTTGGAAGAAAGTTGGTCATCAAAATTGATGAATTCTCTCTGATTTTATTCATTTGAAATGAGCATATTAGTTTCAGAAGTCCGTTTCAATTTTAAATGTTTAGTTTCATTCGATGTGTGTTAGCACATTTGAACAGAGAGCATTGCCATTTGCCTGAGGACACAACAAGATCACGATGCGTCACCGTTTCTATTAATTTTTCCGTTCGTAATCACAATGATATTTGTGTAGGTGAATACTGATCCTCATAAAGTGCCACGCAAATAACCGTATACAAAATGTCATTCGGTAAGACTGCATAATTTCAAAATCGATTTCAATTCAATGTGCTATAAAAAGCATTATTTTTGGTTTGATAAATTTGCTGAAACATGAATTTGCTTTGATGACAACGATAATGATTTAATGGCGCACTTTTGAAATGCTGCGTTTTGAAAACTAACGGAAAATGTTCGTTTATCGCAGACTGCAACGTATGCTTCTAATCAATATCTAGCTTTGCTTCAGCAAAGTATGTGAGTGAGACCTTTTTTGTTTTTGTTTTATCCATACTTTTTGTGGATTTTATGTGTGTGTGTGTGTGTTTTTTTTTTGTATATCCAAACTGATAAATCCGTTATGTAGTCTCAGAGGATGCAAGTATTCTATTTCGTTTCGTAGATATCTGTGGATTGGCTGTCGATGTCAGTGCTATGCACACAGCAAACACATACTGGACAAGTGTCTCAAATCACTCGGCTCTGCACGCATTGTAGACAT
This sequence comes from Contarinia nasturtii, assembly GCF_009176525.2. Lineage (NCBI taxonomy): Eukaryota > Metazoa > Arthropoda > Insecta > Diptera > Cecidomyiidae > Contarinia > Contarinia nasturtii. The sequence goes on from NW_022197486.1 coordinate 9,290,805, forward strand.
TTTATGTGCAATTTTTCGCCGAGTGTACTTGTGCAAAATTCATGAACTCATCAGGAAAAATGTTGCTACAGCAGCGACGCAGACAGCAGTAGAGTGAGAACGAAATGCCGAAAACGAGAACAAAAATTGATAGCGCGCGCGAGAGAAAGAGAGATGGAAAGGGAAATGGAGAGGGAGAGAGAGAGAGAGAGAGTGGCCGCAACATACCCATTATCTACAATTTTTTGAAGTACCCCTACATTGTTGTTGAATCATTGCTGCCACTTTTTCGCATTATGTGTGCAATCAGACTAACTTGGAATAAATTCTAATGGCGAGTTTTCGTTTATCCGCTTATACGGTGCATTTCTATGTACTAAATGGTCTTGTATTCGTAGACGGATTTAAAATAGCGAGAACCCGATGACTAGACTGGAGGTTGTACACAATCTTTTTTTTTATCCCCATCTATTTCTCTTCATTCGTCGTACCAATGAAACAAAGCACCAAAAAAATGACAATGAAAACACTTTTGTCAGTTTATTCCTTTCTTTTTTTCTCTCTCTCACTGTATTTAAAATATTTCAACCGCTGTCGTCTCTTTCATTTATGAAATGTCATTTTTAACATTAACAATTTTAACTTGGCAGCCGGCACTATAATAGAGTGATATATTTTCGGCAATCTGTACATTTCGACGATTTAAAGGGAACGAATTTAGTCAGACTGCTTTCGATGATTTATTGCAAAATCAAATGGTTACATTTGACCGTTGATCGAAGGAAGCAGATTCAATGACATATTTGACTTAATCTTATTTACTGCGAGTACGTATAGCGTACTCGAACCATCGTCATAAGTAAAATCCATCGACAGCAATAAAAAACAATATCTCTAACAACACTCTTCTTCTGGCTCGCATTTATTTGTCGATCTTTCCAATTCAGTTAATATAAATAGCGTGAATGTTCCCTCATTGAAGTATATTTTATTTGCTTTAAATAATGAAAGCAAACGTCAAGGAAATGTCAATTTTTCATTTCAAATAATTTATAAATGTTAATTATTGATGACAAGAATCATTTATTTTCGAATGAAAATAAAAACAAAACAAAAGGGAGCGAACAAAACATTATCCAAACATTTGTCTTTGATGACAAATCGATGTGAGCAATTTATTTCAAAAAATGTATTTCACTTGCAATGCATTAAGTTCAATGCTTGTGCAAACAAGCTTTTTCATGTTAAAAAAATACACACACACACACAGTCGGATGTATCGACTCGGTATGGATGTTCATTGGATTTTTTGGTTTTCGACTAGACAAAATCAACTTAAAAAGAAGATGCAACAATTAAAATGAAATGAACGTGTGCATCGTTTATTGCATGAAAGCAAAGGTCTGGATTAAATTCAATCCAGCTTATTCTATCTTCTCTTCATATCTCGTGAGATGTTAATAGACTCAAAATTAAAAATGGATATCAGATGAAAAAATGTATTTCTTTTTAGTACGTATCGCTAAAATCGTTTTAAACAATTCAATTTAAGCACTGCAGAAACAACAGACATAGACAGCGTCTTTCGGCCAGACAGTAAAAAAATTGAAACACACAAAAAACGGGAGAGAGATTGAGAAAGAAGAAAAAAAAAACAAAAACAAAACGTCGTCGTTACCGAATCATTTTGATTTTGCCGAGTACATCCGCATGCTAGAACTCGTTTATAGACTTCTCTATATAAGGGAGATGATTTGTTTCAGACATTGAAATGGAGAACAAATTAACAAAGTCTGCCAAGTATTATATACATATATCTGTATATTTGGATACTAAAAACGACGGCATTTATATTGTCTTACTGTCACCGCAATGGGGGTAAGTCTAAAGGAATTATTAACGCTATATTGTCTATAACCATTTTCATTGCGTTTTAGAGTGATGGAAAAACGACCGAGATACTTTCGCTCTTGCTCTTTGTCACTCGAACTCTTCCCCTGTTCCACCTTGTCTTGCTTACTTTGCATACTATGCACAATTCGCTTTCATTCATTTTATTACAATCGCGACAAAGAAAAAGTATCGAGAGGCTACATTGAAATCCACTAATAAATCAAACGACATCATTTGCGCCTTCAATTTTTGACTAGTTTTTGGGTATTTTTCCACGAATTGTTTGATTGTTTAGAGAGTCAAACGATTTTTTTTTCTTTCTCTTTTGTCAGACAAATTCTTCCTATTTTATTCAGAAAAATATATACAAATACGTACCAAGCGCACGTCTGCACAGCCAAAACCGATTCATCGTAGCTAGGAATGTGGCCGATATGAAAAGGAGATGCGAAGGCAACCGAACGAACGCAGAAGAGCAAAAAAACCGAAAAAAAAAATAATCGCATATATTTCGCTCTCATCGACTCGTGTCTAGCCAAAATTGTTTGTTGTTGGTTTTATGTTTTTCTCTTTTTCACGTCATTTTGCCGTCTTGAAAGTCTATTTCGTGAAAGGGTCTACCGAATTCTTCGAATGAGGGGATACATACACATAACAAATATACACTGAAACGGCACATTGATTATTATTATGAGTCTGTCTGTCTCTTGAAAATTTTCTGTGTTGCGTTATACAATGTAATGTGTGTTATTATTGAATGAGTGCAGATATCTTTATACAAATATATACGTATTTTCCACGTGGAATCGTGCCGACCAAACGTAACATGCAGTTGAGTTGGTGATTGGGGTACAGTTCAAAACTAAATGCGCGCTATACTGTGTGACACATGAATGGGCGCAGTCAACGAAAATCGAGCCATTTCACGAGAAATGGAAAATCGCTTTCATTACTCTTAACTGCTTTATATATATATATATATTTTGATGTACGAAAAAAATACCGTCTCGATTACGCTTTACACTCATTTTTTTATTATATGCAACGTACCATGAAGTGGCCGGTATGGCGATTGCACTGTTGTATTTTTAAACAACAGATTATTAATAACATTTTTATATTCACTCATTTTCACTTATAACCGGCATTCATGATGAGAAAATAGTGACCCTTTTGATACGAACTGCGTTCTAAGTAATGTCACATTCAAAAATATCATTCTGCTAATCAAAAATTATCATTAACACTCTTTCCACTCAATAATTCATAGAAATGGGACTATTCAAGTACTTTTAGAATAAAACCTGAATTTCATATGTCTACCGAAAAAGAAATGACAAATTTGTCTTGATGGTAGTAGGCAATAGAGCTTTTGCGGTAATTTTGATTGATTTAAAATGGTCAAAATGATTTTTGGTTACTCGAAAAATCGGATGAGGATTCTAACATTTGCATTTCAATGAGACTTAAATTTGTATTTCAACGTTCAGAGCTAAACAATTCAATTATATTGAAGTCTCTTTTTTTAGCGTGACGATATGATCAACATCATGAGTCACGCGTATTACAACTGAATAAGATTGCCTATAGCAGAAAGACCGATTTCTGGGTTCAAGATATCCGCACTTTTTTCTGTGAGCAGATTTTATAATTAGTCTATAAATACAAAATAAAAATACGTCAGAAATTAATCATCAACAGGCGTCTGTTCTGTAGCATATATAATTTCTCACATTAATTTTTTACACCGACGTTTTATTGAAATCGGTCTTTTTTTAAAATGTATTAAAATGCAAATTGACACTGAAAAGAAGCTGACATGATCTTGTTTTATTTGCAAAACAATTTTATCTTAATATGTAAAAGATCATACCAATCTAAGATTTTTTCGTGGATTTAATCATTGAACAATATGTTTTGTTCTTATTTTGGAGAAATACAAAAAGTTTGAAACAAATATGTTGTGTCAATGATAAAAATACCACATTATTGGCTAAATTTAGCATTGACGATAGTACATTGTGTAAATATACGATACATATTTCAGTTGGTGGTTTATTTTTGTTTGAGTTTGTTCTTTTGCTTATTTATGTCATTGCCACAAGTAATGTTTCATACGCATTTCTCCACGAATTCAGTAATTTTATTCCAATAAAGTGGTCTACGGATGTGAAACGTATGTAACCATGTTTCCATGCAATAATATTCCAAATTTGAAATTGATAGCTGAATTTAATTTTTGTTATTAATTATTTTCTTTTGTTCATCGGTAAAAGTTCCATGTTCATAGTAACCGATCATATTTCACTTATCAACGCATTGAAAAAATGTGCACAACGAACGATATCGAGGACATCTGTTTTCTATTTGATATCTGTCTCGACACGATGCGACATTCGTAGGCATGTTTGCGAATAGCTTTACACACGACATTTTATTAATAAGATATCCCATAACAGGTCGATGTAAAAATATTTTTCATACGATAAGATAGATTATCGTTAATAGTGGAAATATTTTAATAAGACATCATAGACATTGGATGTAGATCAGTGCATTATTATCATTTTTATTAATAAATATTTAAAGACGAAACGATGTTTATAAAATAGCGCAATTGTTAAGCTGTATATTTGCGCGTGATCGAATCGAAAAGCAGATGGTTGATCACATGCAATTATTTAAATTTCTCTCTTAAAATGCATGTACGCACTCTATCTCTCTGGTAAATAATAAATCATTCTTCCGTTTAAAAGCGGTTTAGTATTTGTCAGACAGAGAGAGAGAGAGAGAGAGAGAGAGAGAGAGAGAGAGAGAGATTGACCATGAGCAAAATTATAAAAAAGTACCACAAAAATAATGCATAAAACTAAGTCATTGCCTCCACCAAACCAACGGCAAAATCACAATGGGACAAATTCTGTGTCGTACAATTGTGCTTGTTTAATTAATAATGAATGTATAATCGATTGCGGCAAATTTTATCTCTTACTTCAACGATTGATGGTATGAAACTCATCTACTTGACATTGTGTGCTCTTGATTTCGTTGAACCGCTTTTATATATATTTATATAAGAGACATTTTATTAAACACCGTTTAAATGATATTTTAATTGGTTACCAAAAAAAAGGAGAAATGTGATACGACGAAAAAAAAAATTCAACCAGTCAAAAATCATAAAATTCGCCAAGAATTTCGATTCATATCGAAAGTAGATTTTGATTGCATTTTAAGTGTGTGCTACAAGGAATGACATTCATCGAAAGCGTCAATGGCAGACGAGTCTCTGCCAAAAAAAATATATGACTTTTGATACGATTGGTTTATTCAATTGGTGGCTGGAATTTTCGCCATTCGTCGAACTTCAATTCCCAAGACTCGCAGGCATTAACATACGACAAGAGATTCACAACCGAATGACGAATGGCAAGTGCCAAGAAAATTACTCACATACGCAACAACAAATATAACAAAAACAACAGCGACAGCCGCAGTAAAAAAGAATGAGACACACAAACACACACACAGAGAGAGAGAGAGAGAGACAGAGAACGGATAAAATATAACATAAAATCAAATGAATGAGCAGACGTAAAACAATATTTTCGACTTTTGACAATATCGCTAAAATATATGCGGTGTGAATTGAGTGCCTGCAGTCTGTATTGCACACCCAAAAATTTAACAAAGGAACAAAAAAAAATGAAATAAAAACACACCGAAAATCTTCAATATGACACTATAGTATATCACCAAGTCTTTATGTTTATTGGTGCTCGCCACCACCACTGCCAACAACAACAACACCAGCCAAAAAAATCAACAACACACCGAAAAAAAACACACCAAGATCAATTACGCCAGCAGAAGTAGCAGCAGTCATCGTTGAAATATTTAAACGAGTGCGTCGCATTCAATCCAAACATTTTCATTGAACTTGACATGACCTTGTCAATGCACTTGCATTGGGCTACACATTTTGTTCATTGCGTTCTTTTGGTTTTCGTTAATAATCACACCATAAAGGATATATGTACTTTTTCTGCTATCTATGTATGATAGGGAGGAACGTTTCGCACAATTATGAACCTGATTGCCCGCTTTTATTTTCTTTTCTTTTTCTCTTCGTCTCTGCTGGGAGTGTAGACTCTATGTGACATTATTTGGTGGCAATTAGAATTTATGATTATTTTGAACTTGAATCGAATGATTTGACATTACTTGACGTGATCAAATCAACAACATGTTTGTTTTCTTTTCCATAGTATGCATGCATATCACCCTAATCTATATAGAAAGTGTGCGATTGCTTATTCACCATACCTACGATATACAATCCTACACGTTCACCATTTCGCTTAACATCATATTGATATACAATGACTTCAAGTGCTAATATACGAATTATGAGCAGTTTTTTTAAAAGTAGTTGTTGTCGTCGCTTTTTATGTCCATCTCTCGATCTCGCTCTCTTTTGACCGCTGTTCCCGAAAAACTGGCGCGACCAAATGAGTAAGTATGTGTTTTAAATTGAAACAATAAACTAAGTGTGATTAAAGTCCAATTGGGCGCAACGGAAGGAATGGGTAAATGACAACAGCAATGATGGCTTTCAATGAGATGCAAACTGAATTCAAAAACAGCAAGAAAATGATAAAATGAAAGCTTATGAATTATGCTAAAATTAAAGTTTATCGCACCACTGAACATCTGTCTCATACCCTCTTTCGCCTCTTAATTCATTGTAATGCATTTATAATTTCGTTGCAAACATTGAAACGTTTGATTGAAATGCTCATAAAAGCGTATATTCGCATAATTCTCTTTCTGTCTCTTTCTCTCTCTCTCTCTCTCTCTCTCTCTCTCTCTCTCTCTCTTTCTCTTTGGCCCTCTCTTTATTGTTCCCTTTTCATTCTATTTCTATTTCGCCGAGTCTGGATAAACATTTGAATGTACTCCGTCTCCGTTGTCGTTGCCATCGTCGTTGTCGACAGGGCATTCTCATTTGATTTAAATTCCAAAAACAAATTTACATCTTAGCCTTTTCCATCGTGCATCAAACAATGTCACATGCGATATGTCTACGCATTTAACACTCACAAAGGATCAAAGTTTTATTTAAAAAGAAGAGAGAAAAAAACAATCACAAATTACTTTTGAAAACATCAGTCTCCATCGGTGCCAGTGGGCAAACATTGTATAAAAAAGAAGAAAATAAAAAATAACGAAAAGATTGACAGGATTTTTTTTCTTTCTTTGCTTTAAATTGGTTTAAGCTGCTGTCGAATCAATATTAATATGCGGATAAATGGCTAGTCGTTGGATTTTCGTTGTTAAATCTTTGACACTAACGATGGCAAATGGTCTAAACGCCAAAATGCTTCACAAAGTTCACAATCGATCTGTGCAATTGCATGCAATTTGACCTGTCTGCATTACGTTTCACATCATAATCTACAATTTGAGTTTGCTTGTTGTTAATGTTGCTGCCGTTTTTTTTTTTCAAGTCAAAATAAAAACAAACAACTTTTGGCAGTAACTACTTTTCAATATTATTTTCGGTTGATTATATTTTTATGAGTTGGAAGTTAATCCTTCTTCAGTCAATAGCCCAATAACAAAGCGCATTATGTGCCATTGGGGAGGGGGGTTTAGAGACAGAGAAGGAGACAAGCAAAAAAGTGCAAACTCCGAAATTCACCCAAAACAAAAATAGACGTCAAGCAATTATAATCCACATACACTTTATGCTTGTGTCTTTTGTGTCCTCTGCAGCGCTTACATTGTGCCAGTGTTCTCTCTCTGTGTGTGTGTGTGCTCATAAGTTTTCTCATTAGATGCATTTATGCCAATATTATTATCACTGTAAGCGCATTTTCTCCATGTTCACATTTGGTTATCCTTTCATGTGGCTAGGAATGTCAAAATGTGTCTGTCGATGGGAGAAATAAAGGAATCAACGGCAAAACAACAACACAACCACACACAAAGAGAGAGAGAGAGAGGCGAAGCAGTTGTGATTTGAACGACGGTTACAGCGAAGACGGCGGCAGTGACGGCGACACACGACTCACACCAAACGAACGACTAAAAAAAGAGAGAAAAAAAAGCAACAACCAGCAGACGTATTATTCAGTTCAGACACATTCGCTTGCAACCTTTATTTGTCCTTGTTCGGTATAATGCATGTGCAACAGCAGCTAGCTTACGATTTTGTTTTTTTACGAGAAGTTACTTGCGACTTGACTTGTGAGACAACAACTTGTGCATAAAGCCAGTGGAAAAAATTCACAAATCACAACAAAATGGAAACATCTTGTTAAATTCATTTGGAATATCCCTGCTCATGTGCAATTATTCTATCGTCGATTTTCACTTTGCAAAACTGATACATTATGAATTTGTTTGATCCAGTCAATTTTATCCAAACAATTGTCTCTACATTTTTTCGTTGGTACTTTTATAAATAAATGTTCGCAAATTCATTGATTTTCGCAACGCAAAATTTAATTTAAATTATAAACTCTCTTATAAATTTTGAATGATATGCATTCGATTTTGGAAATCCGATTCAGTTTGGAGCTTTAAATTTTTACTGCTCAAGGTCAAAATAGAACATAGGTGGTGGATTTAATTGGGAAAGCTTTGTTTAATTTTCTCTTGTAGCGCTCGTATGTGTCTGATGAGTTTTCAAAATATGAAAAATAGATTCTCCATTTAAAATGTAAGCAATTCAATATTCATCGGTTTAAAAGAAACAACAACAACAAAATTGTTTGCTCCTTTTCTTCTTGCGAGTTTTTTTTCTCTATACAAAGCGTTGACTTCGTTGCGGTTTTTATCTTCGTTCATCATCTCCTGTGATCAGTTTATTCAAAAGAAAAACAATAAAAAAACTTATTCTTCGCCTACAGTTTTAGCCCAGACTGAAGCGGTTGAAAGGTAAAGCTAATAAAAATAAATGGTAAAAAAAGCAAAACTATGTTTCCCCCCATCTTTCAATAAATATATGCATTACCAACTGCATATAGCATTATCTAGATAAATTCGACACGTACATCAGTATAACAATTATTATAATACATGAAGAGCGACGGGCAAGACAGCGATAAACAATAGCAAATATAAAAATCGAAAGGAAAATGGAGAATTTTCCAAGAAATGATATGAACAGAATAAAAAAAAAAAAAAATAAGTGAAAATAACAAACGATGAAGACGAAGTTGAACGCAACTGAAAAGACGAAAACGTTGACGACGACAACAACTACAGCAAAGATATCAAAACTAGACGCAAAAGCGTTTTGTGTACAATTTCATCCATATGTATGAAGGGACAAAGAACGAAATGAAATGAATAAATGGCAGTATGCATACGGCAGATACTATCAGCTTACAATGGAAATGACGATGGAAAGAGTCAAGTTAAGCACAGGATCATTGCGCGTTTCGGGGAGACAGAGAGACAGAGACCGAAAGAGAGAGAGAAAGAGAAGGAGAAACACTCAAGGACAAATGAGGAGTAAAACCATAATATGTTTGAATTTATGTGGAAAACTGTTTGAATTTCCATTCGGTACATTACACACACATACATAAAATTGCGTTGGACACCGAAATAGAATTGATGAGAAAGTTGAAAAATAAAAATAAGAGAAAAAAAACACTTGATGCATATTATTTCCCATGAATTGACGCAGACACATGATGAGAGCGTACAATTTATGGAAATAATATATAAACCGAACCAAATAGAATGCAACAAGCTCAGAGAGTTATGCATGCAAATTTAACGTTCGACAGGAATGTTTTTGATGAAATAGCACACACAAACATCAAAGAAATCTATCGTTCTAACCGCTTTAAAATATTGACATTTCGGACACATTTTGTGATAGTCATAAATTACTCTTTGCTATTATGGTTCACTAAAATTTATTTCATTTTGAATTTGGCGGCAGTGTCTTTGACAAAGAAAGTTTGCCGATTAGACGGAGCTTTCTCTAACTAAACGCATCTATACGATGTACGAAGTTTTGAATCTCTATTAAATTTGCTATCAATTGGCTAGTAATAATGGAATTACCAATTCGTTCAAATACGACATTGATATTAATTAATTTAATCAAATCAAATGTAAACATTTCATTTATAGTTTGCAGTGAAATCCAATATTTTTTTTTTGCGCATTGATGATTCATATTTTTGGCGTGTCGTTATTTCTGTCTTTGCCTCATTCGCTTGTTGTTTAACTGATTTTTTTTTGTTTGAATGCATATCAGTGGAACATTATTCATCATTTAACAAAAAAAACGCCAACACGAACGATCTTATGAGTCAAGTGATATGATATGGTCATATTTGCGACAGTCTGTAAAAAGTACGTCCTGACAAGAGAGAGAGAGAGCGAATGAGAGAGAGAGAAAACGAAAAATCACAGAAAATTAGGCAATAATTGTAACAGTTTCAGAGGGTCAATATAAAAGAATTGCAAAACATGCAGACGATAAACAAATTTATTCAATAAAAAACCGACTAATAAAAGAGCTGACACACAATGGATGTGACGCACAAAGCAGCAACCTTTAAGCAAGAGGCGTAACTGTAAGCAGCTTCAATCATAAAAACATACTCACTTCGTTGTTATTGTTATTTATTTTATTTTTTTCAATTATTGGAGAAATGGGACGCAAAAGGAAATAATACGATTTTTATTTTGCATTGTTCGAACTGTCTGCTAAGTTATATATATATATATATATATAAATGGGCACATATATGTGTGTGTGTTTTGTTTCAAAATGTGTACTTTCAATGCACCCAGACCTGTGGTGGCTCCAATTAAATATACAGTCACTAATCAATTTTGTTGTTATTTTGGTGGCATGATTTCACCTTGAAAAATAACCCTTGAATTGAACTTTAAAATGTGCGCGATTAAAGCAGCAAACTACTGTGATATGATGTGATGCGATCGTCTGGCATTGGATGTTTGTCGTGCATTTCTCGTGCGTGTTTGTATGCATTTAGCTGATGTGGAAAAATGTCCATTTCGTCTCGGTGACTGTGAGCGCTTGAAGTATCTCTGTGCAAAAGCATTTTGATAGTACGAAGAGTGAGAGACTGTGTGTGTGTGTTTGTGGGTATAATGGTGATTATTCAGCTATAGTACGCTTGATTTTAAGTTTCGTTATTCAGTTTTCAATCATAGAGAGTCTGTATGGTGAAGCCAACATCATTGATGCATTGCTGCTAATGCATATTTGTATGCGACAATGTACAATTCGAATTATTCTCAATTATTTCTGTGTGTACTCGTTCGATGTTTTCCATTCTTCAATGTCTGCACTGTAATCACCATTCCATTCTTCTCTCTCTGTGTTTTTTTTTTCGTTTCTTTTTTCAAAATAGAAATTCAGTGCACATAAGTGTATGCTCTGAAATGCGTATGGCCAATCTGTATTAAAGCTTTTCGTTGGGACGATATTTTATTTTTTTATTTTTCAACTCTTGTAGTCGTATCTTGAGTTCATTTGGAAAGTTTGAAGGAAGAAAACGAATACCACTCGTCAGTAAGGATGATAATAATTCGACAAACGCAAGTACACTTGCATGAGTCACACTCACTGAATTCCAGTTATAATTGATTCAATATCAATCGTTAACTCGATTATACGTTTCGAATTATTATCAGCATAATTTTTCATGCTCGTTGCTGTGGAGACTACAAAGTGATTGCTATTATTGTTCTCGAGGTTATGATTTCGTTGGAATTTTTTATGGTTGTTATCATTTGCTTGGTCGTATCGTATTTTATTATTTCTTCTTTTTTTTTGGGTCTAGTTCTTGATCAGATTCATATTATTTTTACATTTTTTTTTATATTTGCATCATGTTTATCGCTATAGATATTTTCCAGTCTGAGATCATGTCGAGTGTTTTTGTGTGAAGTCAGTTTTTTTGTTGTTGCTATAATCACATCTGGTATATGTGCTTTCTACAATTGATTTATGGTATCGTCCAACAATAATTTTGGCCCAAGAAAATTTACTCGAATAAAAATTATAAATCCAACCCTTCTGAATTCAAAATCAAGACACCTACAATACCAGACGGAATTTATTGCCAAAATACTTTAATGTAAAAACTCAATATATACATGCATCCAATAGAAATGTTTTATTTTACCACCAAAATGATCACCACAATTACCTTTTGTTTTTCATCATACACATTTTTTCCACTTTTCTGTTTTCTATGTTTGGCAGCAGAAAGTGAGAAAGAGACGAAAAAAATGGGAGGAAGGTCATTTTCATTATTCCATTCTAGTCTATTGAATACTATTATTCAACCGTCTCTTTTTTCCAAGACAACGAGCGACTCACCATAAAAAGTAACCGATTTCCGTGAAGTGATGCTATTAAGATCGTGCTGCATGATCCGTAAACCGCATTTGCCCAATTATTATTTGACTTTGATTGTTCCGGTGATATTTAAATATTGTATACCAAACAACAGGAGAAAGAAAGAGCGATAGAGAGTGAGAGATGGGGTACATATAAAAACCCATGGTGTATTATAAATAAAGTGAGACATTTTGGTTGTATGCTGCAGGCGCGTCCAAAAGGGCAAAAAAATGAATTCAGAGAGAGACTAAACGCAAAAGGTATGGGATGAAAGCAGTTAAGAACCGAACGATCTGTCTGGATTCAATATGAAACTACAGCTTGTTTTGTTAAGAGTCCTGAATGTTCTATAATATATACAAACATTGTATATATATATAGTACGTTTAATAAACAAAAAATAAACCGATTTTTTTCAACTTCTCCCGAATATTTTTTCCTCTCACCCGTCAATATAGTCGCTACTCCTTCCAATAGCAACAATGGAACAATGTAGACGTTATTGTGCTATGTATTTTGAATTTTTGATTTTATTTCTTGTATTCGCCTTTATTATTTTTTCATTGATTGTCTTATCTTCATAGACGTTGTTGCTCTTTAAATTTTTGTTTTGTTTGTTCGGCTTCTGTTTTTTTTTCTTCTTTCTTTCAACTGTAAAGGAGCAAACGGTGGACATTCTTGTTCATGGCATATGCAAGCAATAATCACGCTTAAAATATTTTGAATAATAATAAACACACAAAAAATGAAGTAGAAAAGACGTAAGCGAATAAAAAAATACCTATCTAACATCATGGATAGTACAGAGCGCTCAGTAGTCATAGGCGCCTTCATCATTGTCGTTGCAGTCTTAGTCGAAAAGCGAGTCTATAACTGAAAGTATATCACTGAAGTGTGAGTACCGCAGACGGATTCTCATCATAAATATAATACAGCCAGACGATAAGCATATACACACACGTAGAACATTCCGAATATTGTACGAAAAAAATGAACAACAACAGCAACAGCAACAACAGACTGGCAGCGTTTGTAAGAGAATGAGCGAGACTTAAATGCAATTTATAGTGACGTAAAAACACAAGGGATGATTGAACTGATACATTCACTAAAGCCCAAACAGTCTCGTATTCATTCATTTCGCCACACACTCGCCGAGTAAATTCAACTCGGCTCGCTCTCATTCTCTCATTCTCGGTATATTTTTGTTTTCGTCTTTGCTTTACTTTGAAATCTGCTCTTTTTTGTTGTTATATTTTATGTGTGCGCTGTTGTTGTTGTTGATGAATTTTTTTTTTTTTTTTTTGTTTTTTCATTTTTTTTTCAGTTTTGTACAGTAGATCCGACGTAACGATTTCGTACGTACAACGAAAATGAATGCGAGAGTCTATCGATATACAATAGAACTCTCAGTATGCACTCAATCGGTATGGATGTGTAATAGAATTTTATATTTAGTTTTGCTATCCAGCCATCCATCTAGACGCATATAAAATGTGCATGTGGTTGTACTAAATATTATAAACGCGTACTATGCTACTGTTGCTACCGTTTTGCCATTGCTCTCTCTCTCTTGGCCTCTTTCTCGGTCTCTCGGTGTCGTGTGTTTCGGTGTCTACATACGTGCGGTTGTTGAAGTTGCAGTACGTACGACATATTCGACAACGTAGACATAGCGATTGCAACACAAAACCGAAAAATATGGTTGACAACCAGACAATGTCTGCCCCCACTGGTTCTCTTTCCAAAATCAAAATTATACAAATGACGGCGACGACGACCGAAAAAAGTAACACCGAATAAAAAAAGCACCATCGAGGAGAAAGACAGAGAGAGAAATAGAGAGACAGAGAAACCAATGAAACTGAGCGACTGAGAGAAAAAAGTGCAGCACATGAAGAGATGCAGATGTGGTGTAAGACTTCCAGAGTTAAAAACACCAATGCGAAAACATTAATTTAACGTGTGTACATAGTTTTTTTCTTCATTGTTGATTTTGGCTTTGAGTTTGATGTCAAACTCAACGCAATTTCAACTGCAAACCTTTTAAAGTTTGCAGTAAAACAGCAAAAATGTACAGAAGACCAATGCAATAAGCAACGGAAAAAATAATTAATTTTCTCAAAACTGAAATAAAAACATCAAAATTAAGCAGCACACAGACAGGCAAAAAAAGGTATCGTCTGCGCATTCGATGAATATTGCAAAGTGACTTCAAATTCATTTGCCGCCAAAATTAAAACGTAACCTCTGTCTCAAGTGTGAAATTCAAATGATTGTTAAAGTCAAAAGTATTCAATTGACTGCTGATTTATTTGGTCGCGAAACGAAGAAAAACAAATTAGACCGCCTTGACTCAGCGCAGATCGATCAAAGTATTATTTGAAGAGAATGAGAGGCAGACAGCGAGAGAAAGAGACAGAGAGAGAAAGAGTGAGAAATGAACGTGTGACTCAAAAAAAATTGAATGGATGAGATGGAGGTGGAAATTCAGATTCTCACTAATATTTGTGTTTGCATCGAAATGGATAAGCCTTTTGTACTATATTAGAATTATAGAGTGCATAGAGTGCAATTGTGGTATGGGAAAGCAGCGAATGAATCAGACAACGACGACGGCAACAATAACAACGGCGACGGGTGGCGGTGTCGGCCGCATTTTGTTGAACAAAACGTTGACAGCACGGTACACATCCAACGCCAAAGTGAATGCAAAATGCACAAGGAAAATGGAAGAGAACCTTCTAAATACAGCTCTAACACACAGACACAGGCTGTAAGTATGGTCGCGTTATCGCCAGACAGTGAGCGGAAAGAGATAGAGAAGTAGCGCGTTTTTGCGCTATTTTGCGTGTGCTGCACTATAGTGTTTCCTTCATTCCGCTTACGTTCTGCGTTTGATATGCTTTTTAGAGAGTTTTCGGTTGGTCCGGTGTGTTTTTGACGCTGTTGTTATTGTTGTTTTTGTTTTTTTTTCTGAATAGTTTTACCTTCGTGTATGTGGATATTTTTGCTACTTATAATTTTACACCCGCCAGACAGACGGATATATACAAAAATCTACATATAGATGTATAGCGTCAGGGGGTCAACTAGGTTGACATTATTCTGGATTAAAATTTATTGCAAAGATTTGAAAATATGGCAAATAGTCTCGATAGTATCGAGTCGATACGATTTGAAGATGATGTGAAAGTAAATTTCGTTCACATAAATATTGCTGTGGTTTTTCAATTTGTGTTGATTGTAAAGATTTTTGTGTTCAAGTCGCCTGAAATTAATTTATCCGTTTATTGTTTACCTCCTTGCATGCATGTGTACATATTTTAACAGACCATCGTTATAATCGCTGCATCGTATCAAATGCTACAATATAGCAGCATACATACAAAGCACAAATGCGCGTCGAATAACGAGAGCAAAAAGAAGGAACGTAAACAGACAAAATTATCCATCAAGGTCGATATATATAATAATACGATTTAATATAGGTATACATATTTCGTGCATTTTACTCATTTTTATTTTGTTGCTGTTGATGTTGTTGTTGTTTTTGTTTCGCTTCGGTGTGTCGCTTTAACTCTTTGCTATATGGCCTGTCGTCGTTGGCTGTTTTGAATCGTTTTGTTTGGTTTCATTGTTCTTTTCTCTCTCTCTCTCTCACGCATGTTGTTGGACTTAATTCAGTCGCATTTGACCGGCGACAATGTTGGGCATCGTATTGATACAAAACAGAAATAAATAAAATGCACCAAGACCATTCATATGCGATACATAACAATCCATTCAAAATGTAAATGCATGTATGAAAGAAATGCTAGTGATGTGCATTCAGAAGATTTGCTTTGATCGCAATCTGTCAATTTAATTTTTGTAATCGTTTCATCGCAACAAAAATAATCGCCTTTCATAAAATTCAAATTGAAATTAGATAGGCGATTTCATTGTAAACTATTTATGCACACTCTTTTTCGTTAGTGCTGGACTAAAAATTTAGTGACGGTTATGATAATACTGACAGAACGAACAAGAGAGATTCTGATAAAATTATCGTCTGACAGCGGCAATCAGTAGAGTACACATAAAAAAGAGTGCTTTGATTTATTTACGAAAGGCCAATTCTGATTATTATGGCAACGTCAATGTGCATTCAATGTACGCGGCCAAATTGCGTTGAACTCATGATATTTTTCGCTGGTCGATTGTGTGTGTGTGTCTTTTTTTCTCTCCTGTTCCTTGGCATATACGTCGTTTGTCTGAGACTGCATATTAATATTTTGAATGCGATGCTGACCTCTGTAATTGTTTGTCTGCTATTTGTAGTACCTTTTTGATCATTTTTGGTATCGTCGCATGCTCCAAAGCACACCGCTCGTTGTCTACTATATATGATACCGAGACTCATTTTGCTATTCAATTATTAACAATTTGCAACTCTTTTGACGTGAAATTTGAGCTGCGCTCAAAATGAGACAAATTAATCGTTATTACATTTTTTTTTCTCTTCTCTTTATGAATATAATGTTCCAGTTAAACGGTATATGCATTGTGTGCTCATTGAGTATCATTAAATTAACGCAATAATAACAACAACAATAACAAAAAAAATTGACATTTCGAAATCGGATGCGCTTTTTCTTTTTGATTCAATTGACTACTGCATTCATATTGATCCGTAAATTGCTTAAAATACTGTTTCGATCAGTTCAAGTTCATTTTAAATGTTGGTTCAGCGATTTTATCAATTGATTATTGTCCAATAAGAATTATACTGACACTAATTTTTTTTGATTGAACCTTTTCGATTTTGGGCTTGCTTAAACGATCGAAGCATATGAACCGGAGTACTACAATGATTCGTACTGATTTTGTGTTATCGAAATGATTACTGTGAAATAGACGCGACACGCAAACTGCAGACAATTCTCCTTCAATGATGCTTCGTCTGCTTGCATCGCATTGTCCTTCGCATGTATAATTTACGAAGATGTGTCAATATACGTATAATTATTATCGTAAAATGTTAGTGCTTCACTTGGAGCTATAGTGCTTGTTATTTGATTTGTTTCGTGCTTTTAATTTTATTCTTTTCCATTTTCTTTTGTTAATTTTCTCTATTCTATTTCTATTCCCTCAATAGGTTTACCAAATCTCTTCATTTGTTTGATGGCTGACTGCTTCGTGGCGATTATTGGTTAATGTTCAATGAAATCTAATTGCCGAATTCAAACTTAATTAATTTCGTGGAGGTTGTTTTGTGTTTGAGATAGAGAGAGAGAGAGATAAAGAGAGAGAAAGAGAGAGAAAGAGAAACAGTAAGATAGAATGACTGTATGCGTGTGTATGTGTGTCCGCCCGTCTGTCTGCTTCTATTTGTATGTCTGTGTTCACTGGCTGACAATTGAATTGAAAAGTATTAAAAAGGATTCGCGACCGAGCCACTGAACCGATCACTCATATACAGTAGTGTTATTTTTATGTCAATTGCAGGGGGCTGTGTCGTTGCACACCATGACCATTACAATTGATTCGAAATGAATTCGTGGTATCGTGTTTGTCAACAACAGAGACCCGATAGACAGACGCATTGCAATTGTTTTATTTCATTTTGTTTTCTTTCTTTCTTTCTTCCATCTGTCTTGTTTTATGTGTATTAATGATTTCGTTATACGTCGAGGGAATTTTTTCCACTTGGTTTCGCTGCAATGTCGTGTATGTCATTAAACCTGTTGCATACGGTTGCAGCCAAAACAATTGCATGGCCTACGTACGGCATCACTCACAATTATTATTATTTTTTTTTTATTTACTTTTTTTTCGTCTTGAATATGGTGAACTCGATGTAACTTTTAACGTTGCAATCAAAATGTCATTTAATCTTGTTTCTTATACAAAGAATTGTTCTTGCATGAAGAATAAGAAGAAAAAAAGTCGTGCTCATGACAATGTCTCGCATGGCCTGCCTCATCACATAATACAACTCAATTCAGCGCCCAAGTAAATTCGTTCAATTAAAATACATTGTATTGCCGACCAAGTTTAAGCCAATCGAAAAAGAAAAAAAAAATGGCAACTTGAAATAAAACGCTTGCTGTCGTTCGGCTGAAGTACCGACGAGAACAGACATTTACCTGAACTTGATACAGTTGGTGCTGGGAAAATTGGCCGACACGTATACACTCTGTGAGATTAATAAAGACACTTCGATTGCATAGATGGAAACTGCGGGAGGAATTGTTAATTGCAAATTTGGATGAAAATGCGCATGGGAGTGATGATATTGATTGCATCCGCTTTTTTACGTTCAACAAAATTCACACGATATTGACTTTCGGATTCAAATGGAGCCGCCATGGGCTTTTGAATTGTTTATTTTTTATTCAATCCAAAGCCTCATACAACTCAGTGGAGTACCCTACAATATTTTGAATTCATTTGCTTCAGTATGAAAAGGTTGCAGATTTAGATGAGAATGAAGTCGTCAGGGAGGAAGGGAGATATAACTCACTGTCCCATTCTTGCATCTTGACTTTGCGATGCTAACAAAAGCAAAACAAACACTTTTCATTATTAAAAACTAATAGTCGGCGTGGAGTTGAATCAATACCAATGCTTATGTATGGAAGTGTGTATGGCGTTCATGCAGTGAAATGTTCATGTTGTCGTTGTCGTTGTCGTCGTCGTCGTTCTTCATCCACTTGTTTGAGTGACCGCCGATATGCTTTTAGAGAGCCGACCGACATATATCCATCGACAATGCCGCATATTCATTTTGCAATGTTGTTGCATCAATTCTTCCAAGAGATTTCCATTCTCATTCTCATGTATCAAGCATTGAACATTGATTAGATTTAATTTTCGCACGGAATGTAAAGTATTCAAAGGAAGCCGTGCACATGTACGATGTTTGTCCGCGCACCGATTTCATACTGAAAAACGAATGAAATTTAAACCATTAAAAAATTATACTCGTCGGCACCATTTGTGGAAATTTCATTATCCATACCAAACTATAATTAAATTTATATATTCCAACAATGGTTCCACGAATATTGTATTTAACTTTAAACTTTGTTTTTAGTTGAAAAGTTAGAAAACTTTAGCCACGTTAGCCATTCGAGAATGCTTTTCCGTTGTTTGCAAAATAGTTCTAATTGAACATCTATCGAAACTTTTGATAAAATTGAATTGATTTTCGATATAACGATGTGACTCAAAACCATTGAAACAAATGTAGCAATTAAAGATTTTTAACAAAAAAAAGAAGAAGAAGCAAATATGTGTTTAAAAGCAGAGTTGCTCAAGATCACGCTCATTAAGTTCTTTCGATAAGATTTTTCTTATCCTTATGTCTTTGATTGCCTGTTCGCTTTGTCCTTTGAAGCTTTATTGCGATAAATTGTTTATAAATGAATATCTCGTTTGGATCATGTTTTCACGTTGCTCATGTATTCAAAAAGAAAAAAGAAAAAAATACAAACGAAGACGACGGCAAATGTGTACGTGTATACACCGGCCCATGTGTCTTGGTGCGTGTGTACAGTGTGAATGCGCTTTTCGTATAATAGACGACGGGACTAAGGATCACCACGAGAGACAAGCTAAGAGGATTATATATTGTATAAATTATACGTCGAGAGACAGTATCGGAATCATCTCCGCCTCACATCGGTTGTCGGTGATGTTGGTCCTGGTGTATAACTTCGTTTCGACTGACTTCGTGTTTGGCCATTATTTTAATTTTAATGCGTTCTCTTTTTTTTTTCGTTTAGCCTCTTATTCTTGATACATTCGTTATCTGTTTATTGCAGACGAGGTTAATCAATACGTGTGTCTCGTGACGAAAAGGCGCGAAAGAAACCAGACATTCCAATTTGGAACTAATAAAAATATTTTCCTCTCGCCTCCACTAAATATTCATTTTCATTCCTGAAATGTGTGGTTCCCTTTTGGGCATTTTTCGAAAAGATTCTCTCGTTCATTCATTCAGAGTAATTTGAAATGATTTCGAAACGTCAATCAACTGAAATGCAGTGGCAATGAAAGAATGTAAATGATTGTCAATACAAAAGTAAATCATTGCAAAATAAACGACGGTACATTGCAAACCAACCAAACATCGATTTAGCATCTAAATAGAGCGAACAAAAAAAAAAACGTTATTGACGACAACAAACGACGAAATGTCGCTTTATTTTATTTTAATTTTATTTGCATTGACACGATTTAATTCCAGGCTCCCCAATTGGACTTTGCAAACACATAAAATATCGAAGAGAAGATTAAAATACAAACCGACTGAAATTGAGACGCAATGCAAACAAATATTATCATTTTTGAAATTGTTCATTGCATTTTGTGCACTACGGAAACGAAATTTCAAACGTTCGCTCTCTAGAAAGGATCTCAACATTGAAACGATTTAAGCGTCATCGGTTTATGGTGCAAATCACAATCTCGGGACACATTCTCAAGGCTTTTACACATCTCTTTGAACTTTATTTATTTACTTTGCCGGTCGCTTCGCTTTTTTGTATGTCGCTTTTCATTTTTAAATTCAACGATGTGAACGACGAATCGCATTAATATTTATCAAAATTGTTCACTTCACTAAGGTTTTAAGTGCAAGCGAATATTTTATATCATTTCATTTGACTTCAATGCAAATAGTCATTCAAACCAGTTGGAGAAGTCAACTTAAAAATAAGACTTGAAATGTTTGCATTTTTTTATCTCTTAAAATATATTAAAGTATACATATTTTATGTGCACAATCATGAAGTCATTTAAGGGCAAATTTACAATCATGTGAGATACTAAACAGTTGATTTTAGAAATTATTTACATTGTATTGTGAACAACCAAATTTGAAGTAAAATTTTGCGAATAGAATATTAAAAATTGGGAATTGACAAAACATACCGTTCTGTTGCAAATTTTATAAAAACAAAGTTTTGTTGTGAGAATTCGTTATAGAACGATATAATTTCGAAATATATTGATTGATTCATCCACGTCAATTTCTAATAATAATGAGTAAATATTTTTGGGTCGTTCGTGTTAATATGCTGAGTTAAAAAAAACATATTATATACATGTTTAATTATGGTGATAAATTCGGCATATTGATATTGAAGAACAAGCGCTATTTTGATAGATACTTATAACACCATCTACGAAAAACAGGCTTACTATAATGTAAAACAAACGTATATATATTGCTCCTTCTTCTTCGTCTCCTTCCCCTCTTTTATTCTTGCTATATTTTCACATTGTAGTATGTCTGTTTTACACAGATGGCGTTATTCCCGGAAAATATTTCCGTAAGATATGTGCAGACATTATTTTGAGATATTTTCAGCCAGATGAATCAGCTCAGGAGTGAAAACAAGAAAAGTGATTGTTATAGTGATTGTAGCAATGTGGGTGTAATTATAGCCATAAGAATCACTTCTATTGTTTTCACCTAGGGGCAAATGACTACTTCGACGAAACCTATCGAATTGTACGAAAAACTTAAAAAAACTTAGACGAACTTATGAAATCGCACGCTACTTATGAGAATTTATACGAACTTACGCTTTGTCCATATACATTAACACACTGCTGTAAGTTCGATGTGCGTCAACATGCCGAAACAGTCGCACTGGAGTGCCACTGGTCAACTTTTTTTAATTACATCTCACGCTGCAAATAATTTGTACAAAAAAGTAGAACGTATTTTAAAATAAAAATTACCAATCCAATTAGTAAATTGGATATCATCCTTAAAAGACCTGATTTTGATATTGAAGCATCGCTCTCAACACTCATACTTATTACTGATTATTCACTAACAAAACCGACTCTTTCAAAAATGACGTCTAATTAGACGAATTTATATTTCCTGGTATTTTTTCACCGAAAACCTGCTTGACTTATTTATACAAATTATTTTCTATCTGATTCAACATGACTAACATTTATTACCATTTACAACATTCTGCGATGTTCACTTGACGTTGAAAAACTTACTAATAATCTATGGGAACTTACGTAAAACTTAAACGAACTTACAAAAATGTATGTAGAACTCAAGAGAATTTACGCGAACTTGTGAAACTTACATATACTTATGAACTTACAACGAGTCATTTTCCCCTAGGTTTTCACTCAATTTCAGCTCCTGACGATATCTGGCTGAGCTGATTCATCTGGCTAAAAATATCTCAATATAATGTTTGGATATGTGACGTCACAATACAATCATATTGACTGCGCGAATCTCTTGATTGAAATATACTAAATGGTTTTTGTTTTTTCCCATGATAACAGAAGACGTCAATCGTACATACAATCATATGGAATCGCTGAGTCTGGGGAGCTTCCCAACAAAATACGAATTAAATATTGAATGTGATCGTACACCGTATGCACAGTGAATACTGACAGTGCATTAAAGTATACATAGTCATCGATAATAATGAATATAATTTCAACAATTATCATTAAAAGCGTTAAACGCATTTCTATATTTGGCTTTCCCATTCGGTCTTTAATAATTATTATTTGCCGTAAAAACATTTGTATTCATTTAAATGTTATTTGTAAAAAACGCAATGGCACCAATGGAAGCACACACACACAGACCACCATACACATTTGAAGTAAAAATAATCACAACGTTTTTTTAAATTAACTTTGTTGTTGTTGAAATAACGTTTAAAATAAAAGATAACGATCACCAATATACTTGACAATGAACTTAAGCATGAATGATTTTTAGAACTGGAAAGTTTACTCTTCGTAAATATTTATTTTCTTCCTAGACTCCAGGGAAATTCCAGAAAACATTTCAAACAACAACATCTTTTTTAACTTTATGTCAAGGGTTATTTTGTTTTCGGTCAAAAATCCAATGCATGTTGATTATCCAATTTGACTATTTGGTATAATATAAAACTTGCAATATATAAAGTGAAAATATTTTATTAATGATTTTGGTTTCGTTGAAAATGTTCGCCATCACATTTACGAGCACGCAAATTCTTAATTTTTTTAAAAAGTGATTGCTTTATTAAACATATTGTATAAAAAATATTGCTTTTTTCATGTTAGCATTACAGCTTTTTGAAATATTTATGGAGCTCTGGGTCCAGTTGTACATGAGCCACGTCGGCCTGTGATTTCTGAAAATATTTATAACAAAAAAAAAAGTCGTGTTAACATTTTATTCTGTACAAAACCTAACTACTAATATTTTAGAAAAAGTACCTTCCCAGTTGTTTGTTAATTGTCGGCCACAATTATTTGCACATTGCAATTTTTGTTCATTGTAATAAGTTTGATTATCCGAACCGCAAAGGGGGGTATAATGACTGAGTGTAATACAATTTGCTCTACATTCTACATATGGCAACGAAGCTATAACTTGAGCAATTGCCGGATTTGCGGTTGTTGTTTCTTGATTTCCGCCCGATTGATTTTGGTTTTGGTTCGCTTGTTGTTGCTGTGGTTGTCGTTGTTGTAAGATTTGATCCAGAGTTCCCTGAACATTATTAATTTCTTGATTTGTACCACTATTTGGCACGATGGCATTAATTGGATTCTGTACAAATCCGAATGTATTCTGGGGACTTTGATTTTGGTTAAAGTTTTGGCCATTTATTTGGTTTGAAAATGTAAATCCAGGGTCTTGATTTGCGAAATTATTTGGGAGTTGATTAGAGAAGTCAGATGGGCTTTGCCATGAATTCCATGGATTTGGAAAATTCTGGTTTTGCTGAGATTCTTGACTTTGAAATCCTCCCATTTGTGGTCTAGCCGATACCAAGGCAATGGTTACTTTAATTTGTTTTAAATGATATAAATAAAAGATTATATTTTTATAAAGTTGTTTACAAATGCTTACCACAAAATGTAAAGATGGTGAAATAATTCATTGTTGAAAATTTAAAAATCAAATGAATATTGAAATTAATCTTTTTCAACTAGTGAACAATTTCAACTAAACTAAAACCGAATTTTAAGTCGAAACCGAACTGTGCTTATGAAGAGTGTAACATTTAGACTAAAGATTTTTCGTATTCAAATGCCATAAGCAAATGACTAAGAATTGTTCGCACTTGATAATCTTGATAGTGATAAGCATGAAAGACTAATGAAGAATTTATTATAATTATTCGAATTTAAAAAAAAAAATGAAATGATATCGATGGAGCACACTTGGAAAAAAAATAATCTTAACGGGTTTTCCAGAATTGATTTTGGTGTGGATGAAATTGGATTTAAAATAGAATATAATATTCACCGATATACTTGAAATGAACTTGAGCAGGAAAATCCCAGAAAATTAAGAAACATTTTAATGAAGAACGTTACATATTTTTTTTTGTATGGAGTTGTACTATGTAAAAACAAATTATGTAACGTTCTTCAGATTCCATTTTTGTATTGCCATTTTTTACGGACACATTTCAAACAACCATATCATATTAACGTTTTAGGTCAAGACGCCGATTATTTTTTTCAATACAAAATCGCCATATATCATAATCGTCATTCCATATTGATCCAGCGACTATTTTCTTACAAAAACGATTTATATGGAACATTGACGCCTTCACATGTTAACGGAAATTATAAAGTCAACGATTACTGAAAACAACTGAAAGTAAGCAATTTTTATGTTATCATTATTTTTCTAATTTGAACTCTTGTTTCCCCTTTTTTTAAAAGCCCCTGATAATAGGCAATTTAATAAAAATCCTGCAAACTGTGATGAAATTTCAATTATTGCCGGGTTTACTTCAAGCAAGGTATCAGTTATTAACTTGAAACCTCGTTTGTCAGATTCTTGATGCAGTATTATTTGGAGAAAAATAAGAGCCACTTTTTCACCGCTACGATTCATTTGAGCTTTTTCAAACACTAAAAATATCGATAATAAACATTTTATTTTAGGCAAAACATAACAAATAATTATACCATACGATAAGTACCATCCCAGTTGGGTGTTAATAGTCGGCCACAATTATTTGCACATTGTAATTTTTCTGCATTGCCATAAATTTGATTATCCGAACCACAAACGGGGTCATACTGACTGAGTGTAGGACAATTTATATATGGCGACGAAAGTTTAAGTTGAGCAATTGCTGGATTTACAGTTGTTGTTTCTTGATTTCCGCCCGATTGATTTTGATTTTGGTTCGTTTGTTGTTGCTGTTGTTGTTGTGATTGTAAGAATTGATTGAAAGTGCTATCATTATTTCCTTGATTTGTCACGCTGTTTGGATTGGGTTATTTACTTGGTTTGGACGTGACGGGACTGAATTTAAGAAATTATTTTGGAAATGTTGATTAGAGAAGTCAGATGGGTTTTGCCATGGATTCTATGGATTTGGGAAATTCTGGTTTTGCTGAGATCCATGACTTGGAAATCCTACTCAAATTTGTGGTCTAGCTGATGCCAAGGCAATGGTTACTTTAATTACAAAAAATAATATAAACCAAAGATTATACTTCTAAAAAATTGTTTACAAATTCTTACAACAAAATGAAAAAATGATGAAATAATTCATTGTTGAAAATTTAAAAATCAAATGAATATTGAAATTAATCGTTTTCAACTAGTTAACAATTTCAGCTAAACAAACTGTGTTAAGAGGAAACGAGGTATGCTCACGAAGATTTTAACATTTAGACTGAAGAAATTTCCGTATTTATACGCCATAATCAATGGACTAAGAATTGTTCGCACACTTGATAAACTTGATAGTGATAGCAATTTATGAATGAGTGGGATTAAAATGACCTGAAATCATGTTGCTCTTTTATTGTGAACTGAGACTGCAGGTCATTTTAATCATAGCCTATTCATGTGTCTTTATATAGAATTGATTATAATTATTTTGAATTATTATTTTTAAAAAAATGCAATGGTATCAACAACGGAAGCACACTTAGAACAGGAATAACCTGAAATTCAGATTCTGAATGTTTTTTTCCGAAATTGGTTGAAATAGCGTTAAAAATAGAAGACAATAATCACCAATAATGACTTTTTAACTTTAGATCAAGACCTATCTCATTTTCTTCCATAAGTTGAATATATGTTTAGGACTAGGACGAAGTACTAAACCACTCTTCCAATTAAATTCGATTTTAAAATATTGCTATTTAGATCGTGCATTTGGGCAGCGCCTTTGGCGTAATCAGTGTGTATTTATCTCAATTAAGTTAGCTGAAGAGTACCGTCGACGTTTATCTGAAATTTAATAGAATCTATAAATAACTTCAACTTTTTGCCAAACATAGCTTTAAACCTTCAAACCTTCGGTGACTTGTAAAATGTAATTTCAATGTTTGGCAGAAAATTAAAAATAATGTGAGGGAGCAGTGGTCCTGTGTCCATGATCTAAAAACTAAATGACAACAACCAAACAACCACTTTAAGGTGTTAAAAAATTGTAATGAGGCCCCGTCCGCCAGGCATTGGCATATCGATATCAAACATCAAAATAAATAGCTTTACTAGTTAGATTACTACAACTGACTCATACTTTACCATTCCAGAATTCAGCTTATTTAAATTTATTTAAAACATTTCTCCGATTGATCTGACTGAAAAAGTTTTCATTATAATCCAAATGGAATGTTCTACAATCTTCGACATGCGTTGTCTACCTCCTAGTTTAATCAGATGATTTTTGATTTTCACGCAGAGATAAACTCGTTATTTGCATACATTTTTAGCACATGGCTCTCAGCGTAGAATATATTGTTAATAAAATAGCGGAAATAATTCGAAAATTAATCGGATCCGAACAATGATAGCATTATTTGAGGGTTTTTTTGTACACAAGTTCGCACACACTATTATTTTTATGAAACAAAATTACAGTATATACATTATACATTCTTCTCTCTTAAAGATATCAGCAAATACCTGTTTTGTTTTCACACTGTTAAAGTGTCAACGTTGAGTTCATTGAACGTTTCATTGATTATATAAAAACCAGCATTTTGTATAGATGTGAAAAATTGAACAAATATTTTATTAATAGTTTTTAAAAAAATTGAAAAAATGTGACCGGTCATTTCGTATATATGAATGTGCGATAATGATAATTTGCACTCACAAACAGACAAACAGTATTTTGTATGTCAAATCTAAGAAATGTTTTAAAAGTGTTATTATTATTAGTTTATATAAAAAATATTGTTTGTTTTGAGTTAGCATTGAAGCTCTACGGCTTTTTGAAATATTTATGGAACTCTGGGTCCAGTTGTACATGAACCACGTCGGCCTGTGATTTCTGAAAATATTTATAACAAAAACGTGTGTTAAATATTTTATTCTGGACAAAACTTAACAAATAATTTTTACGATTAGTACCTTCCCAGTTGGTTGTTAATCGTCGGCCACAACTATTTGCACAATCCAATTTTTGTACATTGTCATAAGTTTGATTATCCGAACCACAAAGAGGGTTATACTGACTGAGTGTAGGACAATTTGCTCTACAATTTATATATGGTGACGAAAGTTTAAGTTGAGCAATTGCTGAATTTGCAGTTGTTGTTTCTTGATTTTCGCCCGATTGATTTTGATTTTGATTCGTTTGCTGCTGTTGTTGTTGTTGTTGTTGTTGTTGTTGTTGTTGTTGTTGCTGTTGTTGCTGTTGCTGTTGTGGTTGTGGTTGTAAGAATTGATCAAGAGTTCCATCAATATTTGGTGGATTTGTCACGCTGTTTGTATTCTGATTCGTCAAGAAGGGATTATTAGGATTCGGTACAAATGTGAATGTATTCTGGGGAATTTGATTTGGGTTATTCACTTGGTTTGGACTTGGGGTTTGGAAATCAAAATTTGGGTTTAGCCATGGATTCGATTCAAAGTTTTGTGGTCTAGCCGATGCCAAGGCAATGGTTACTTTAATTTAAAAAAATATATAAATAAAAGATTATACTTTCAAAAAATTGTTTA
The DNA here is from genome assembly GCF_009176525.2 of Contarinia nasturtii. Classification (NCBI taxonomy): domain Eukaryota; kingdom Metazoa; phylum Arthropoda; class Insecta; order Diptera; family Cecidomyiidae; genus Contarinia; species Contarinia nasturtii. The sequence goes on from NW_022197486.1 coordinate 9,319,055, forward strand.
CAAATGCTTACCACAAAATGTAAAGATGGTGAAATAATTCATTGTTGAAAATTTAAAAATCAAATGAATATTGAAATTAACCGTTTTCAACTAGTTAACAATTTCAACTAAACTAACGCTGAAACGAGGTGTGCTCACGAAGAGTTTAAAATTCAGACTAAAGAATTTTTCGTATTTAAATGCCATAAGCAAAGGAATAAAATTGTTCGAAATAACAAAAAAAAATCCAAACTGGAATCTTACTTAACAGTGATAACCTTGTCAACCGAATCATCTGGTTTTTGTCGTCGCCAATCGTATGAATTTCATTTCTTCATTATTATTAATTGTGTGAAAAAACCCACATACACACGCTAAAATTACAATAACATTACTGTTGTAGCCATCATTATTTATTTCAGTGTTCAGAGTAGTTTATAGTGTATGCCGGCTACCGTCATAGGCGAGAAAAAAACTTGTTTACGCGGTACTTTTTTATTCATTGCTCAAGTTCTTTTGCTCAGTTATCAACTCAGGGATTTCCGTTTCATATGTACATTAGAGTGTTTCCCATATCTATAATTAAAAAAATGGTATGTTTCAATTTAAAGAGGGTCAAATTTCATGCCAATTGATAGCAATCACAAAACATAGAGATTGGTATTACGACTTCCCGAAGCGGGACTGTTGAGTCATGCGTAATTTCGTACACCTCTAGTTATATAAAGTCGTGTAGGCTCCAAATGGGAAATTCAAAATAAACAAACATAAACATAGCGTTGCCGAACTAATGAAATAATAATAAATATTCTGAACAACATCGGAAAATGTACATACATTTTTATTTTTGTTAACGGCCAAATTTCAAAAGTCCATCAATACTGCGATGACATTTCGCAGTTTCAATTTTGTTTATATCAAATGAGCGTTGTGTTTACTGTTTCAAATCAACAAAGTATTGCGTTTTGTATGCTAATATTTTTCTCCTATAATTTCATCATCTCACTCACACACATACATGTGACTACTAGTCACTGACTAGCATCGTCAAAAGGCAAGCAATATGTATCCGTTTGTTTGAATATCAAATACCATTGATTCGATTGTACATAATACATTGCTGACTGTCTCGTTTTTTGACCGTTCGTTGACAGTCAACGTTCCAGTTTCATTTACATCAAACTTGAGACAACTCTTTCGATAGTGTTCAGTTTGTCATCTGAATGTGCAAAAGAACACAACAATTATAATCAATAAATTCCACTACTGTATTTCGAGTCAAGAAAATGTTTTGTTTGCAATAATAATGCATTCTATTGTCATTTTTCCGTTAATTTTGTATTTGGTTCTGCTTTATAAAATGGAGGGCAGAATATTTGCAAAACAATATGGTAATATTTCAACACTTTTCGATCTTTTTGAGTATTTGAACCGTTCGCCATCTGAATTTCGCAACAAGACGAAAATTCAGACATCAGTTATGTCGCTGAGTTCATCAAAGTAAGATCATTTTGAAGTTTGAATTTTTGTGTGCATATTTATCTCTTCTCTATTCCGCAATTAGATTCATTTGAACATTCATTTTATAGTGTTTTTGTGCCAATTGAATTGAACTGATTGCTGCACTCGGAATTGAGTTAAAGTGAGTTAGAAATTTATTTTATTGTGCTCTCAAAGAAAAAAAAAAAACAATAGAAAGTCATTGTGTTCAGTAGCATTTTTTTATGTCGTATCGAAAAAATTTATTCTTCATTGCAATTGCATTAAAATTCTATTTTTAGAATTCGATATTGACAATGAGCGGACGAAAAAGAAAAGGAGTTGGTGCTATATGTGGATCGAGACCGAAAAGACGTAAAGTGGGCAAACTTCCAGAAGAAAGTGGATTGTTAGCCATAAAGGTATCCGCCGCAACGGCAGTCAAAGAGGAATATCACGATATTGTGCTGCCATGGATTGCGAAGAAGAGTATCGAGTGTACAAAAATCTGTGAGCTGGCGTCGCTTTTGTTTTTACACAAAGTGAAACTTGCCAATGAAGAGGCCATTTTGACGAACAACTGGAAATTTTTCGATGAAGGTGATGGTATCCACATAATTGAAGGATGCTTCTTTGCTGTGTTGCGCAAATATAAAGAAGAGAACGACATGGTGCCTGAATTTCGAGACATAGTCGAGGCATTGGACGGAGACAATCGGTTCGCATGGCCCAATAATGATTATTTTGGGAATCTTATGAGATATTTATTCCAACAACATGCACGAAATGCCATAACCAACCTCACCACACACGATGACAAACGACTTCGTGAGTACCTGAGATTGTTGGTGTGGGAACACAACGTCGACAATCTGGATCCAAACGACGTATTTGATGAACATGATGTCAACAATGCAGTGAAGTGGGCCATTGAAAGATACGATTCAACCAGAGGTGATGCGATTAGATTGGACAAACGGAATCGGTTGCTCACTTGTGTGCGAAATATTGGCGGACCAAAAGACGACAACATCGCAAAAGATACAAAAGAGAATTGGTTCGCGACGTTGCCAATGTGGCTTCACATGCAAAAAAAGATCGATGATTATCACAATTGGGTACAAAACAACCTCGAAAATATTCCGGCTGACATTGAGCTTCCCATAATCAAAAATCTTTCAGTATTACCAATTTGCACACATTTGCGAAAGAATATTAAAATTAATGCCGATATATTGTATCGAATGATGTGTGAAACCAAAATCATCCCGTTAGATGAGTATGGACGCCAAGTTGATGGTACACATGTCTGTGAAAACAAGGTTCATTATTTCAATGAGATTTTCGATATGAACAAAATCAATGGAATATTGAACGCGAACAAAGAATTTCATTATCATGTTGTAACCGATGGTGTGTCAGCATCGATTTTATACGACGTATCGCGAAATACATTGGAACAGTTGGTGAGCGATGAACTCATAAAAAAGCGTTACGAAGATGGCGTTTACATCTACGAATTGGGAATCGATCCGGGCATGAAAACGTGGAACGCGACCGTTAGACGGCATATCGACTCCGGCAAAGAGGTATGTGTTTGTGATTTCTCAGTATGCATTTCATTTCATCGTGTGATTTATTCCATTCATTTTCTCTCTCTCTCTCTCTCTCTCTCTCTCACACACACACACACACAGATGAATTTCAAGACCAGCAGTAAGAAATATCATTACCTGACGAAGCAAGGAGTACGAAACCGAAAAGCGAAGCGGTGGACACGTGGGTTTGTCGCCTTTGAACAAAACGATCGAAATGACAGAACCCGTTATCCGCAAATGCCGAGTCCAAAAGGAGAAAATTGGAGAGACTATATAAGTCATCGCTTGAGGATTATGAAGAAAGCCATTGACGTGTATACGAGCGAAAGATACACCCGTCTACGATTTGATAAATATATCGAATCGAATCGAGTATGTGACAAGATTGCTGCCATGCTGGTAAGAACAAAACATAGATCATTTGTTGAATATATTTGATTTGTTAATAAGAAAAATATATTCTTGTGTCCAAATAGACAAATGGTAAGCCTTGCATAATTTTCTTGGGAGCGGCGAATATCTCACCCAACTCGCCGATAAAGATTAAAAAGAACATTCGCTGCCCTGGTAACCGAAAGCTGATTAAAAGTTTTAAGAAAATGCTGGGCAACGTGGTGAAAATGGTGAATGAGTTCCGAACGTCTCGACTGTGTGCACGCTGCTTCGAGCCATTTCCTTTGGAAACATTGGGTCATCGTTTCAAAGTGTGCGAATGGTGTGTGCCAGATAACAACGACTGGCCAGAAGGATTGAAACTACCCGAAAAAATCGTGACGATGAAGAGCAAACGAATGCTGCTATCGGAACGACAAGAATTGCGCGATGCAATGGTTGCGAATCCAAATCAAGCTGTTGGTTTTGTGTCAAAGGTCATTTGTTACCGAAAAAACTGGCGACAAAACGCGGCATACGATGCGGTTAACAACGTTGCTCAGCTACCAGGCATTATTCGCGACGAAAATGTCATCGATTTTACAGAGGATTACATGCTTCTTGATGATGACTTCTATGTCGCCGAAGAGGAAGCCATCCTGAACACTATTTGGCACCGGGACATTGCAGCTGCAAAGCTGATAATATACAAAGGTAATTTATTCATTGAATTAAAATTGGATTCCGAATGAGAAAGTGATTGAAATTGAAGCATATAATACTATTTTGTTTTAATTAACAAATTTATGTGTGTTTTCTCTTTGTTGTCAAGGCCATTGTGGACTTTTCGGATTTGAGCTGCATCGTAACTTCACCGTTGAACGCCTCGTCTATCCAAGATGGATTCGAATCCACTAACGAGATAGAATTAAGATCGATGAATTTAAAATTTGAAACTAATTAATGTAATAGGATATTATATGTAGCTGGGTCGATTTAGTGACCCAGGTTCTATCGATAGAATTTAGAGGAAAGAATATGTATAGGTTGTTCTCTATCTATTCTATTTGATGTTCATAGAATAGGTATTGAATTCCTATGCCAATATTTTAGTCCTTCGATAATAGTTCATGGATAGATAGAGTACATTCGGGAAGAGTTTTCATGTAAGTATTTATTCACCGCATGGCAATTGGCATTGACTTGACCATAGTTTTTTGTTTGCTTCGGGAAGTCGTAATGCCAATCTCTATGTTTTGTGATTGCTATCAATTGGCATGAAATTTGACCCTCTTTAAATTGAGAACTACCATTTTTTCATTTGCAGATATGAAAAACACCCTAATGTACATCAAGCAATCTTTTTTTATTACATGTGATCTAAAGCTTTAATTAAGCAAATTGTGAAGGAGGAATAGATTGTTAATGGCACCCGTTTTGACGATGTTGCATAATAGTTCTGATGGAAAACTCAAGCAATATCCCGTTAACATACACAAAACTTCTTGTTTGTTTACATTCTACGTTATATACTTGCTTGCATTGACAAAAAAACTATTATATACGACATCTAATAAGCAGGCCGAAAGGATGTCAACTGCCACTATATAATGAAAACAACCATAATAATTTTGTGAATCTAGATGAATTTCGCAAATAAAAGAAAATGCTCTGGAAAAATTGCAATTTGTTTTATTATTCATAAATTTTCAAAAGCTGCCTTGTAATCATATCAGTTTCAAACAAGTCTAACTATTTGAATAAAAACAGTGTCTCTATGGATGTGAATTGGAGCATGTTCATGTTGTCCTTCACATCACATGCAATCAACAGGATTATTTGCGCAGCATTCATCACTTTTCTTCAACGGTTTTTTTGTTGTTGTTATTTCCTTACTATTCTCAATACACTATCCTACTCTTCTGCTACATTCAAAAGCATGATTCTTTTTTGTTTGCATCAAAAATACATCGTCTTAGTGTAATGATGATTTGCATCTGTGTGTTTTTTTGTTGAGTGTAGAGCGTCAAAATACAATTATTATCTCTAATGTTTAATTTAAAAGCGACTTTTATAAAAGAGATAACAGCCGTTTAATACATAGCCAAATTGAAATAAAACGAATAGCGGTGACAGTGAATAATGTAAAGGTGGGCTTGAAATATGGCACACGTTCCGCTATAGCACACTGTTACATTATCACATACACGCATCTATTAATATACACAAACACTCACATACACATTGTAACAATTACTTGCGCACTCCCGATTAGCTTGTATTATTAGACATACGACAACAAAAATAGACCTGTAATACGGACACAAATTGTATATTTCGTATTTGTTCGACATTCGAATGTGAGCGAGACACGGATGGATTGTTGGATATATATGGCCTTTAATCAAACATTAGAGTGCTTCAAAAAATGTGCATCCAAAATGTGTTTTTCCTTCTGAAACCGCACAACCGCTTGAATACTCGTAAAGGTGCATTTTCCAAGGCGACGATTGCAATCGTCCACGATTTTTTTTTCAAATCGGGCGTCAAAAAAACCACAAATAATAAATCGTTCACGATTTTGGCGTCAAAAAAACCATTGATCTCAATCGTTAACGATTTTGGCCAACGATTTGAAATCGTACACGATTGTAATCGCCGCCTTGGAAAATGGACCTTAAATCTAATAAGAACTATGATGTTGGCACTTATATGAGTCAGGGATTTTTTTTTTAAAGAGAATGCGGTTCTAAATATGTTTAGAAATAAAATTCATTCCATAATTATATGGAATTATTCGACCTTAAATGTTCGTTTCTCATTGATATGACCTCGTGTAAAACTTCTGATATATTAAGTGAAAATGCGTAATTTATTAACAAGTCTATTCTTAATTGTTTTAAAAGTGATTGCTTTTTTATGTTTATTACATTTTTATTGGAGGATTACAGCTTTTTCAAATATTTATTCATTGAGAGAAAGTAATAAATTTTTGGACACTACTGTGTATTTATTTTGGATTTATACAGTAAAGCATCTAAATTACGTTCGTTGAACCATTCATTTTAAATATTCAAAATTTTAAATGCTGCACTGTATTTCAGCTTTCGTCATCTCGCGTTCCACATTCACCATCATGTACAATAGTCAAGTCTGAAAATATTTATAACCAAAAAAATGTGTTAAGACAAAACTTAACAAACAATTTATACGATAGGTACTTTTCGAGTTGGAGCTTTCCGAGTTGGGGCACTGTTTTCGACATTTAATTGAGCTTGGATTACTATAAGTTAAGTTATCCGAGCCACAAACGGGGTTAAATTCAAGGGTTCCTACACAGTCACAATCTCCAAATTCCTCAATTGCATAACCAGGCATGTTTGATTTCCAGCCGATTGATTTTGGTCAAGAATATATTTATGCAATTGTGGTCTAGCCGATGTCAGAGCAACGGTTAGTTTAATTTAATTTTTTTAAAGAGTAATATAAATAAAATATAATATTTAAAAAAAAAATCGATTAGAAATGCTTATCACAAAGTGTGAAAATGGCAAAATAATTCATTGTTGAAAATTTAATAATCAAATGAAAAATGAAATGATTCGAGGTGTGCTCACGAAGACTTCAAAAAGAGTATAGAAATTGTCGTATTTAATTGCCATAAATAAGGAATCAAAAATTTGTTCGCACACTTGATAAACTTAATTACTGATAACCATATGTCTACATGTCTTTATTAAAACATTGATTATAATTATTTGGAATTATTATTTAATCCTCTAATGCAATAATTTTTTTTCGAAATGAGAACTATTTTTATTTGATTATTTTGGTTTGAGGTTCCTTAAAAAAATAATCGAAATTCAAAAAATTGCATCAAATGACCGGCAAATGAATGCCTGAACTCTGCTGAATATATTTTAATTCATAAAAAGAATCATTTGTTTTTTATTATATATTTTAGACAATAATTTATACACCCCAAAGGCAGGGCTATGCACTAGGGGGTTAAATCAAACGTTAGAGTGCTTAAAAAAATGTGCGTCAAAAACGTTTTTTTTCTTCCGAAATCGCGCAGCCGCTTGAGTAAATCGAATAAAAAAAGTCATATTTGTAAAGAGCGTTTTTCGTTTTTCATATTTGCGAATTGACAACCACCCTAAATATATCCTGAGTGCTGTTTCTATGGCGCGCGCACTCACACAAACACACCGAACGCAAACGTATCCATCCATCCGTGTATGTGCGTGAAGTCGAATAAATTATTCTATTTACCCTCAGCACAGTGCAGATATCATTGTTCTCTCTTTTAATATAGGAAAAGCGTTTGCATACGAGAATCGAGAATATAATTTTTTTTGTGATATCGAACCGCCGTTTCATGTGTTGTGTTTTTTTTTTGGTTCATTCATTCTCTCTTTCGAACTACATACACATTGAATTGAGAGCGTTGTGTTTGTGGCCATTCTGTTTCATCTCTTCTCGTTGGTTTTGTCGTCAATTTTCGTCGCTGTAATCGTTGTTGCCATTTCTATTGTGTTATTGTGTTCACGTTTTTTTGTTCGCATTCATTTTACGTTATTTTCATGCCAAAAATTTAATTCGCATTTATTTGGTTGGTGGCGATAATTTTATTGCTAATTTTAAATTAAAAAAAGTGACACCGCGTTTTCTAAAGTGCATTAATATTGAATCAAATTGGTGTGAGTGAGTGTTGTCGCTTGCATTATTTTAGACATTTTGGTTTGTCATTTTATTATCGCGACAAATTCGTTAAAACAATGCACCAAAAGTAAACAGAAGCAAAGAAATCAAACAATAAAAAACAACAACAACAACAACATTGAGCAACAAATAAACAGAAACACGCATTTATTTCTTAAGACGCATGATGCTTTTGTGTCCATAGTGTCGTTTGATTCGGTTTTTTTTATTTCGTATTGATCAACGCGCCACCGTCATCCGTTTTGACGTGTGAAACGATGATTTTTCTTTTTCTTCGAAATGTGCAATGAAATGCATCAATTCCATTCGCTGTTCGAACATTATGGAAAATCACCATGTTTGCTTTTTTTATTTGTGCACACAATGTACTATTTGAAGTGAATCGTTATTCACACGTTTTATTTGTTTGGTGAGCCAAAGCTATGAATCAATTAATCAATTTCCATTGTCGAATAATAACTTTTACGATAATCAACGGCGAATAATAAGAGTAGGATGGTAAAATGTGTGTATAACATTTTTGGTACTGAATGTATCAAACAAATGAATCATTCGCATCAAGTGTCGTCAGTTAAAGTTTACATTTTCACATCTAAAACTAAGCAATCGAAAAACAAATAGATATAACCAAAAGAATTATCGAGAGGTTGGGACTGTAAACGAACACACACACACACACATACACAAAACAACAAACTTTTTCCTTACAAGTTGAATCTGTTGATTTGTTTCAAACGACAAAGACGACGACAACAACAAAAACATTATCAATTGTGCGCAGCACAACGGTACAAAACAGCAACCAGCCAAAATGACAGATAACAGTGATACCGACGCCGATAAGGTAAATTCAAACATGAATCCATCATGTCATTTCTTGTATTATTTATCTTTTGTTTGTACTTCATGCCGTTTTTTTATTTGTTAAAGATAACATTAGATTTTCAAGCGTTGTCAGTTCTAATTCCATTTCAATGACTAAAAATCATAGCTAATTACAAAAATACTCAACCGTATTGATAACGATATTCAGCGGAAAAATCTTGTTTTAAATTTGCTGCAGTTTAATTCGTTATCACCCGCATGTTAAATTGTAGAATGAAATGAGGATGCGACATGAAAACAGAAAAAAAAAGATACAAATGAAATAGTTAAATAACTTGTCATGAATCCGATTTTCTTAGCAATTATTTCAAGTAGAGTTCATTAAACTTTTTGCTTTTCCCCCTATTGATGACGGCACATGATATTCATACAAATAAGTATTTCCTTAACTATTTGAAATGCTTGCTTCATTCTAGTCCACTATCCTTTTGTTTCGTGCGCTGAATATTTGCATGCACTTGTATAATTTATAAGTTATGTCATAATACATAATAAAGTCACACTCGGGTAGTATTGTGAAAACGGCGAATATTTGACACCAAGCCGATTTTGTTGTTGTTTTCTTTAAATAATGAAAATTTGCACATTCGTAAAAAAAAATAGGGAGAAGAAGACGCCATTCGACACTCAATGCATTTCAATATGTTTGAAACAAGCATCATTCGATTATACACGAATGCATTCGAAATGGGGGACTCAATGCTCAATGCTCCCTGCTTGCAAATGTCATTGAGGGTGCATGTTTATATATGTTTTGAATGTATTTGTCTCTCTCTCTCTCTATGTGTGTGTTTGTTTGACTCTTTGAAGATTTGGATTCATTGAATTTGGTTCGTTGCGTTTGTGTATGGCCATATGATGTGTATAAAGGGAACAGAAATGAAAGCAAATAAAAAACGGACACTTCCAACTATACATATCAACATGAGTTCATGCTGCGATACGCTATTTAATGTGTGTATTCAGATACTGTGTAACATCCTCCGACATTCATCGAATTGTTTTTAAATAACAAGAAAGATTGCTGTTCCATTTTCCATGCGAATTACACTCAAATTATAGCATACTACACGTAGAAGAATTATTTGTAGTTTCTCATTCGTGTTTTCACAACAATTGCAAGAAAACTTCGCAAAATCCTCTTCCTCTCGCCTCTCGACACTTTTATTTGCAACGGTTTGAAGGGTATCGTTATTAAAAAGTAAATATGAGTGAACCTTTTTTCCATTAGATTGCATTCGGTGGAAATTCATGTTCATTAGACCGATCCATTGTTCTTGCTTATTATTATCAAAACAAGCGTGCAAATTGAACACTTTTTTTGGATGTAAACATATCTCTTTCTTCATCATACCGAAAATACCAGCGACACTCACCAACTCTCCAAGTTCTATCATGTCTCATATTGTTTTTTTAAAAGGAATGTTGAAAATATCGTTTCATACTCTATATAACACGAATACATATGAAATGGGGCGGCCTATCCATGAAACGCCATCCTATTTGTCGTGGTGCAATCGTACACATATTTGTGTGCGAGTATACCTCTTCGTATGTTTTTCATCCACAATCATATAATAGATGAGTGTATGTGTGTGTGTATATATGTATGTGTATGTGTGCAGATGTGAACGAACATAGGACAAGAAAAGGAACAACTGTAGGAAAAACATTTTCACACTGTGTGTGCTTTCCTATTTTGTCAAGTGTGTCAGGATTATTTGCTATTTGTGTACGGTGTACATGTGCAGTGTATGCGGAAGTGTACGATGTGCGAACCAATGCTTCATTCCATCTCGCTAAATCGTATGCAGTGCATGTTGGTAGTATGTGTTTGTTGATTTCATTTCGAAAGACGTGAATTTGAGCGAAAATTGTAAGCGCCTCTACACAAAGATTGGATGTGAGTGTCGAGTTCTTTTCAAATTTTATATTTTTCGGTGGGTCTTTTTTTCTGTTCCTTCACGAATTAGCTTGATCATTTTTTTTTTATTTTTCTCTTTCGATTGCGTCGTGCAAAGTTTTCATTTTAATTAAATTGTCATGTAAAAGCATCCATGAAAATGAAGAATAAGTACAATGTGGCTGAGTGTTTTATTAAAGTGTGTATGTTTGTTATATGTGTTTGTGTGTGCGCTCCGTGTCTGTGCAAATAGAAAATGTGCACCGCCTCGACGGCATTTCAATCGGCAAAAAAATTGATTTTCTTTCAAATGCTGAAGGACTTGGTTGGATTTTGGTACAATTTATCAATAGAACAAATGAATTGTTGAACATGGAAAATTCATTCGAAAAAGTTTTTCTGACAAATTCAGCAAGAAATTTTATTACCGCAATCAGTGCTGAAACTTTTGCCAATAACCACTATATTTTGATAGTTTATGGGCTCCAATCTATGTGCATGTTGAAATCAACAGAAGTTCGGTCGCTATAGATGACGTCACACAAGCAGAACAGGAAAATCATTTGTCTTTCGCATGTATTTGAAAAAAAAAGGCACTCAGTTTCGTTCATTTTGTTTTTGCTCCATTCCTCTTTTCATCTCTCTCCCTAACTTGATGTTGTCTAAGACTTTGTTGTCTGAAGCAAAAACACCGTGAAATGGCAGAGAATGAGCTTTAGGATGTGTTTTGGATATGATTCATATTCAGATTAATGACACGAATTTTCTCAGTTCACTGCCCCCAATCATACAAATTGAGTGTGTGTGCTTTAAACATGCCATCAACACATATACAACCGCAACATAGCCATTTCTCAAAGAGACTCATTTAATAACACTCAAAAGTGAATGTTTCGCACATTTTCACAACATGGGTTTTCCATTCTAAACCACTTTTGCTACTCAATACTGTTTGTGCATATCATTTATGCCAACATATAATGATTTTCAGAAATGCATAGAAAATAAATGGAAACAGGAAAGGTGCATATCATAAGTAATGCCATTGTTTTGTACATCGGACGCTTTTGATGGAGTATTTTTTTTTTCAATCTCTTATTTTCCTATAAATGCACTTCTACAACCTGAACTGAGCTCTAGAAATGTAATGGCAAACAAAGCGTTTTCTTTGCATTTACATTTTTGCTGAATCGTTTAATTGAGACTAGATTGGCTCTTAGAGTTTTGTTTATGTCATAGAAAGTTTTGCATATAATTTGATACTATTTCTTGACCTAACTGCCTCTTGTTCTCTTTTTTCTTTCTCTATTTATTTGATCAATTTGAAGGCGCAACGAAAAGATGTGAGTCAATACGCTGCAGAGATAAATCAGCTGAAAAAAGCGCTGGTGGAAAATAATTCACAGTTGATCGCAATGGAAGCGGCGTGTCTACGAGAAACTGATCGACATGTCGAATTGGAAGACAGTTTAATTGCATGGCAAGATAAATACGAGAGGTTACATGAATCGCACAAGCGTGTACAAAAAGTCAATCAGAGTTTGGAGGATAAACTTTTAAAGCTAGTCGATCGAAATACAAGCGAACGTGCCCAACTGAATAGTGATGTAGCAACACTAAGCGTACGACTCGCACAAGCAAATTATAATATAGGCACGCTACAACGTGAAATTGTGAGTATAATTCGATATTCGAAATTTTTCTAACGAACATTCCCAAAAGAATGCTAATTCATAACAACAAACAAAAAAATCTTTCCACTTTTTATTTGAATTTTTTCTTTTTCTCTGTACAATAGGAACGCTATAAGACTGATATGAGTCTTGCCATACAACTTCTTCAATGCAAACCAGAAAACTTTGTATCACAAAAAGTGACATCGGTAATTATCAATTAAAAATATAAACTACATAATATATGGCCATATTTTGTATTGAGTTAATTGTTCTGTTGAATCATTTTAAAATTAGCTACCGCACGACATGCAAACCAAATTATCACAATATATTCGAGTGGATACGAATTCACATTCGGATTCAGAGGGCAGCACAAGTGGCATTGGAACGGCTACCGATAATGCATATCACATTCTCCCGGCATCAGATAGTCCAGTATCGTCTTGTCCATTTTCTTCATCAACCACAACATCATTAGTATATGGAAATGGTAAGACTTCCCTGGGGCACCATTTCATTTAAAAATTAATTAACTTTAATTTAGAAGCTTTAACATACAAGCTTGAAACGGTTTACAAATTGAATTTAATAAACACTCTTGTTTTTCTCCCATTTAAAAAAAAACTCTGTTGTTCGCTCAATAAAAAGGAGTATCCTCAGCTAAGAATTCGAATGCAACAAACAATGGCGATGACCAAATGATTTCACCAATTGGTATCGCCAAATATTTGGAGGATAAATTGAAAGCGGCCAATGTAAAGCATTGCGAAACGTGTCTATGTGCAAATCGTGATTTGCGCGTGCTAGCAGATATTGATCAAACATACAATGTTGGAACGCAAACAATATTGCAGGGTGATGTCAATTTTGCATTGTGTTTACGATGCAATAGCAATTTAAATTCACCATCGAGTACGAATAGTCCGTTTATTTTGAAACTCGTTAAATCCTGTGATTCTATAGTATCGGATGCAAAAAGTAGCATATCATGTGCCGGCTCTAATGAAAAATTACTGGGAAAAAAGGATGATTTAATGGTGAATCCAATATTGGGCCACACCCCAATTAGCGAACGAACGGTTAAAAAGCATACAACACCAAATCGATCGATGCAGGAAAATCTATCATCGTTATCGTCACAATCGTGTTCAAAACCATGTGCAAATAATATCAGCCACGATAGTAGCCAACCAAAACAGCATACAACAACCGTTTCAAATGACGAATTGCCACGAGCAAAAGATTCAAATCGTTCGCATCGCCAAAGTGAAAGAGCCAGCAGTTCAAGCAGCCTATCAAATCGTAGTTCGGCTGCTTTGGATGGATCGAAATTGTTCGAAAGTTTTAATAGGAATCTTATCAAATCTATAAAGGTAAAATTTAATTGAATTGGACTTTTACATGAAACTAACATATTGTTTTATTTTTGGTTAGGCTGAAAAACCAAATTTGTCGGGTCCGCGTCTGTGTGCTCTACGTATTCCAAATGGAAGCGGTAGTATTCTCATTGATAATATTGAATCGGATTCAACGCCCGTCATTTATACGCGTCGAAGTCGATTTCTGGATGAAGAACTGGATGAATCCAAGGATATTATCACAACCAGTCAGTATCCGTCGATCAATGGAAACACTGACCAACAACAAAGAACTTATCATAAAATTTCGATGCTAATGAGCGATGGTGTTATCACAGCAAATTCACATGAATCAAAATCCGAATCATATAAAGCCAATCACAAAATGCATGACACACAAGATGTCGACTCAATTGATGTTGCTCAAAATTACGATGAATGTAATCAAGAAAATGAATGTGATCAGCCAAATCAAAAATACTGTACGAACACAACGCACATAACGAATGATACAATCGGATTAGAGAGAAATTATAATGGTTTGTCCATCAACGATCATGATATAAGTGAAAATATTGCATTCGGTGAATCATTGCAAGATGATAACCAATATCAATTGAACAATGGCACCAATTTAAAAAACGAAATGGAATCAACAAATGATAAGCAACAAAGCCAATTTATGCATATGCATCAATTTCGATCGACGCATCCTCTATCATTGGATGAAACATCGTTGTTGCGACGCCAACAATTGAGCCGCGTTGCCGAATGGGTACAGAATAATTTCGATTAATTCTTTGATTATTTTAAATTTTAACTATTCTTTTTCTAACTCAGGTACAAAATAATAATCATGAAGCATGCCACCCAGACGCTGACTACAAACAAGTTTTAAAGTTAAATAACAACAGTGATGAAATTAGCAATCGTTCTATAGATAGGAATTCAAAGTCATTATCAATGATCAACTGCAATAGTTTGGCAATCAGTGATTCCGAAGCCGGTAAGCATTTACGATTTTAATTCTTTTATTACACGCCAAAGAAACGTTGAAATCATTCAAATCACCATCTTTCCAATTACATTGGCTCTGAATTAAAAAAAAAATCACCACAAATTATTTGACGTGTGTACGTCTTTTTTTGCAGCTCAAAAAACCATTGATTACAGCCAGATGAATAATAATGTGAATAAATCGCAACTAGGCAGCACAAACCAACAAGTCGATTTAGCTCAAATGGAATATAATGTTAAGCAGTTTTTATTAAAACAAAATGAATGGTCGCCCAAAGAACCACCGCCTCCATCACCTCCATCGTTGTCATCGGTTTCTCATTCTTATTGTTGAAAAACCAAAATATCATTGCAAAACTTGTAAGCACTCACGGCGAATTTCAGCGCGTCGCATTTTATATGATCGAATGTTTAGATTGAACGGAGTTTGAAACGAAACGCGTATTTCAATGAATACGAAACAATGGTTTTCATTTTTAGATATAACAAACAAACAAACAAAAACGGCAACCACATCCCAGTGGAAATAAGCCCAGTTTAATCTAAGTGACAATTTTTATGGAAGAAACCGTACATATGATGTAAATAATCCTCTTTGAAAACAAAACTAATATCAACAAATGTACGTGATGTGGACTTAAATTATTGCGAATAGATAGATACACACATTATCAAGCGTTTCATTTCCACAGACGCACACTTGCAGAGATTCACAACGCATATATACGCATATGTTTGTCACACGACTCATATATATTCTTGATGATGCAAACAAAGAGTACAATAATAACACAACATTGCCATTTGTCCATATTGCAATTGAAATTAATAATGTTTGACAATGGCAAACGAAAATGATATTAACATGAGAAATTCTTAATGGATTTCGATTTAAAAGAAAAATGAAGAAGATGATAAACATACATAAAAAAAACCAAATCATAGTAGGAGCTTAGAAAAAAACATCGATTGTTTATCTCATAAAGGTTTATATAAGAAAACAAAGCAAACAGACAAACAAAAATCACTATACACCTATATAATTACGTATCTTCCTCTCCTCCACAAATTATTATTATTCTTATTATGTATTATTACTATTATATGTTTGAGAGGGCTTTATAGCATTCATGCATCATATATTGCTTGATTGAAAGACCGTATTATATTTGCTTTTGCATATAACTTGATCAGGCTGATTAATATTTGCCAATATTTTACAAAAAAAAAACGTATACAAAACTTTTGCGAAATTATCGACAAGAAATGAAGAATAAGAAGAAGAAGGAGACAAAACAATATATAGTAAAGAAACATTTGACTTAAAAAAACATTTGCTGAAAAAATCGATCTATTTAGTTGCGTAGGTGCTAGAGACTTTTAGTTATTAACTCAATTAGATTCTATATTTATTTATGTAAAAACAATGAACAGAAGAACTTCACGAACATTTTTCACGACAAAATCCGTTGACGTTGAATCTTCTAATCCAGCTATGCTTTGCATGTATTGGAACCAAACCGAACAAAAAAAAATCAAATCAAAAGCAAAAACCAGAGCATTTTGTAGTGTTTATTCGGTAAAATTTGTTTGATTAAAATCACGAAAGTGCAACCCAATATATATATGTATAGATATATTTGAGAAAAAAAAAACTTATTTATTTTGTGATAAGAGAACGTTCAAGTGATTTTCGATTTAAATTTTGTTTACCCTTATCTCTTTATTCTAATCATATTTCGGTACTTCAACTTCGCAAACTGAACCACTTTAGATCTCACCACTCTTTTCACATTTCCGGCGAGAAAATATTTTTTCTTCAAAAATATTAATAAATCAAAACCAATAGCAATCATTTTGAATGGTAATTATAGCATGAAAAATGTATCACTTTAATATCAATGGATTTTCATCATAATCATTTCATTTATATTTTGAATTTCATCTTTTAAATATTTCAACAACAAAAGAAAACGAGCACTTTTTTTACCGGAGATGTTAGAAGGGCGGAAGTGTTATAAAGAGATATCTATAAACTGAAGCACTGAAGAATTAACGAAAATATCGTTTCGAATTGAATCGTATCGAATTGAATCGAAGCGAATGAGAGAATGATATATAAAAATAATATAAAATGGAAAGTGCTTTCTTTGAATGTCAATACCTTGCATCAGAACCAATAATATAAGGAAAAATTGTGTAAATTCCTTTATTGTTTTTCTTCAATGAATCAAATAAAATGTATAATCCCAACAATTATTTCGTTCAGTCATTTGGCAATTGTTTTGATCGGTACGAAAATCAGTAAAACTCTGATAGTAAGACTTCTGGTAAGTAATGCGAAAGTCTTGTTTTTATAGTTGAATATAAATTGACGATAAGCAAAATCGACCCACATAGATATTAATGAAATCAAATCATCGCATCACATTCAATGGGTTATTTTTTTTTCTAAATCATTAATTGGCATCTACGTATTGGCACAGAAATGGCAAGAGAAAAGAAAGTTGTTTCGAAAAATTTACATTTTTAAAATCGAATTTCCAATAATCGACAGCTGTTTGTGTGGTAAAAACCTATGAATAAAAAATAAAATAATTTAATAAAATTCAGAATGTTATCGGATTTCGAAAGGAACTTCAAACTTGTAAAAGTTCCAATTTCAAATAAATAATTTATCACACGACACGAGATACAAAAACTTATAGTTTTCATTTTATATGAAAGTATATTCATCGTATCGAATTTCTTCGGTTCCATCGAAAAAGTTCTAATTTCAATGTGTCACATTCTGAATAAAAACAATTCAAATCTGAAAAATCGATAAAATACGTAAAAACGATTTTAAAATAATGTTTGAATGGATAAAAAATTCAAGGGCAAACATATTAAAAGTCGGCGAAAAAATTGTTATTTTTTTTAATGAATCAATGACACCGGAGTCAAGTTAAAGTTTTATTTAGATATAGAATGGCTTAAGATGCGTTAAGAATAATAATCAACGAAATGTTTTCGGCTCTTTGGCAAAGTTCATCAGATGTATGTATCGGCCAAAAATCTCTTGAACGTTTGAGTGCTTTCATATATTCTTTATCTTTCGGATGGCAAATGTTTACCTTAAAAAAAGACCAAATATGGCGATAAGCAACAGTGTTCGTTGGTTATTTGGAGTCAAACAAAATACAAACTTGTTTATGTTTCCATTCGAAACATAAGCGAATGAAAGAAAAAAAACTTGTTTATCATCGGCCTAACGAATAAAAAGTGTTAACAGAATACACATATGTATACATGTATATGTGATGCAGCATTCTTGTCGAACCGATTGCATTTCTGTGTTCTTTTGCATTAGATAATAGTGACTAAGTGACCAGTGATCATTTACATGGTTGGTCTTGTTGTATAACTTGATACAACTTGGCCGGTGTACAAGGGCAAGAGAATGAGTAAATAACGAAAAATGCATTCCGGATGAGGTTTTTCAATTCACTTTGATGATATGACGTTACCAATTTCATTAACCACCTACTCGGTTGAATGTGTGCGCCTCTGGCCCGTTCGTGCATCTCAAAAACACTTAATATACTCGAAGCTCGAAGAAAGATAGAATAGGGAACGAACAAGCACATAAGAATGTTCACAAATAAACCAGTATTTCTGGAAAGTTCTGTTCTGCTTCTTTGTTCATTTCTTTTTTAACTCGCTTACTCTCTTTCAACATTGTTATTGAAGATGTTACGCTTTTTATGCAATTCCTTCTTCTCTTTTTTCGTGTGTGCACAAATTCAAACTCTTAAGATGCTCTTTTCATTGCCAGTTACAGGTTTGCACGCGCTTATTACCACAGCACAACGACTCAACATACTTTAGTGAGCATGCGTTATTATGGCGAACGAATTTTTTTTTAGATAACAAGTGGTTGACCGAATCTCATATAAATAGCCAACGATACCTTAATGCTTTTCACCAAAAATAAAGAGAAGCGTGTGCCTGTGCATTCGAAAAATAAACGAAAAATGAAGACCGAATTGAAGCGCAAGCTTTAAAATCGTATGCTATTTTTGTCCCATATCGAAGTTAGATTGTACTCGATTTAAGGCGAGCAATTCTTAAAGTTGTTACTTTGTTATCTATCTACTTCAAAACAAGACAATTGCGTTCTTCTGAATTGAAATGTTTAATTTATCTAACCGCAACAGTGCGTCAACATAAAATGACCACATCGATTTCTAATATTCTCTTATTTATTTTTCTCGTCGAAATGCACCATCGTTTCATACGACGTTAGAATTCTTAGAATTTTTCCATCCAAAGAATGCATGAACGTAGTATGATTTTTATTGCTTATTTTACGCGCTTAGACGAATCGATTTAACTCTGGTGCCCTAGTTCAAGCTTCGATTCTATTTACTTTGAATCATATTTCATGATGGTTTCGTGTCAAATAAATAAGTGGATATTGATCGCAAGAGAAATTCGCTTAAAGTGCTTAAATGGCACTAATTTTTAAAATTTTATTCTAAATGTCTTGGGGCCAATTTAAATGGCGTAAAAACCGATCAGGTTTTCATGTGTTTTGGTATATTTAATCAACGTTTGTCCTGCATACATGGGCATCAAATAAAGCAGACTTTTGTAAGCGTAGCATGATGTTTGAAGAAATGCGATGAAACGTTTTGTTTGTTCGTGATCTGCAAATCACAATTTCGCTGAATACCATCGGTGCGGCGGCTGCTGTTGCTCCGGATTTTATTTTCTTCTTCCTTTCTTTCTTTCTCTCTTCGTCGTCTTTTATGATGATATTCATATATTTCGTGAAGAGTTATTTATTTCTATGTTTCTTTTGGGCCATCGCTTCTTAGTATGTCGATTCTGCCATTGGTAACATGTCATTATTGGCTTTAAACATTGTCTCTTCATCACTCACACGTGCTTGTGCATGCACACACTTTGCATTGCGCGCACATATAGACATAATGTAAAATGAAATGGGCAGCACGGTTGCGCGAAAGAGCGCGTTCACGCGCACGCGTCCATCGATACACAGACGACGGCCCTGCGTACATTATTTACCAAACTAAACAAAAAGAACTAACGGGTCATTGGCTCATAAGTGGCGACAATATAAAGAGGACGTATTCTGGTCGAAATCAAATCAGTTTGAATATTGTGTTTAGAGAATCAAGTTCGACGTTGTGCTAGGCGAAAACTGAGCTCGATATTGGACGCCTAACGAACGAAAGCGGATTCGAATATTTTGTGAACATTTCATTTTTCGGTTAAACGTTTTTTTGTAAATCTGTTTTATTTTTTTTTTATTTTTTGAAATTTCATTTTAACCAAATTCAATATGACACGCAATACTTTGTGCGCTCTTTATTTATTGATCGCAATCAGTGCGGTTCATTCAGCTTCATATTATCGTTTCGGGCGTGAAGTAGTAGTACCTTCAATTGAAATGGAAGTCAAAGAAATGGTCTCTGAGTATAAAAAAGATGAACCAATTGTTGAAGAAATTGTAGCCATGGTGGCCGAACCAGAAAATGTTGCAGAAATGGTTAAAAATATTCCAATTGTTGAAAGTATGTTGCCAGTCGTTGAAACTGTTGAAAATAATGTCGTTGCTGATGGCGTTGGCGAGAAAGTGGTTGCCGAATTTGTAAGTGATGAAGGTCGTGCAAAACAAAATCCAGTACTTCGTTTCGATGCTTTGGAAGTTATTCAACCCGGTGGTGGAAAATCCGAAAAAGTTACAACCGTTGCTGAAACCGTAAAAAATGCTGCCGTTGAAGCAATTGAAAAGCAAAATCAAGAAGTCGCCGCCGAAAGCGTGAAAATTGAAGAGCCAATTCCAGAGAAAAAAGACGAACAAGTTGTTGCTGCAGCTGTTGTTAAATCAGTGCCAAATGTTGAACCTGTCGTTCAAAGTGTTGATGTTGCGGTAAAATCATCAGAATCAGTGGCTGTCGTTAAAGATGAAAGTGTTGTATTGCCTGCTGTTGAAGTTGAAAAAGTTGTTGAAAAAGAATCGGTACGTTCAGCTGATCCAGAGCCAGCAAAACCAGAAGAGCCAGCAAAACTTGAAGAGCCAGCTAAATCAGAAGAGCCAGCTAAATCAGAAGAGCCAGCTAAAGAAGAAAAAGCCAAGCCAGAAGAGCCAGCTAAAGTAGAGAAAGCCGAACAACCACAATCAACTGAACCATCAGTGCTGAAACAAAGTCAAGGCCCACTTGATCAAATAACAAACGCAATTAATTCAATTGCAACAAACTTTCAAAATGCTGGATCAAACTTTCAAACTACTCTAACCAATCTCTTCCCAAATAGTGAGTATTTTATATGAATATTCAAATTTTTTTTTAAAAAAATGAAACGTTTTTATTTGTTCAAACGGAATCATTTTGAAAATAATTTTGATCGAGAAGATAATTATAATGATTTATTTTCTCAGATCCATTCGCAAATCGGCCACAATCAGATGCAACATCATCCGAAGACGCTACTCTCAATACTGCCGAACAAGCTCCATCCACTGCTGCTGCTGTCATCCAATCGGCGGAACCAGCCAGCACCACAGCATCACCAAACATTTTACAAAATATACAACAAGCCATCACACAATTTACCAACAACATTATTCCAGCAAATCTTCGACCAACTACCGCACCATCAGCCGCAGCTCCAGAAGTACCAATCGTTGTGGGTGGAACACGCGTTGGCGAAGAAGCAGTTCAGGTTGTTGAACATATCGATGTTGTCAATGACAAAGTTGATTTGGGAAAGAAAGCACAATAAATGTGCTTACCTCTTGAAATCACAACAAAATTCAAACACACTAAACAAATACGCTCAAAATAATAAATATGAACTAGATAGGATTCAGGTACAAGCAAAATTTATTTGATACAAATAATATTTCATAGACTATTGACCTATAATGACGTATAAATGTACCGTTTATTGACCGTTTTAGATACTCATATATTTCTTATATTAAAGCGTATATATTTAAAAACAACAGCGATAAAAACGAAAAAAAAAAACAATAATCATGACAACGACAACAAGGGAACAAATTTGAACCACACATCAAAAATCATTAAATTTAGAAAGACACCACAGTAGTCGCGCACATTATCAACGTCCGTAGATGTTAAGCCTTAAATCAGTATCAATTTAAAATTTAAATTTTAATTTTAGTAACTTATTATCACCGATGATGAATCTTGTGTTAGACAAATAAATAAATGTAACGCACAAAGTGAAATAAAGAGAACACAATTTACATAATATGCAAATGAGTTTATTGCACAGCCCAATCTGGTTCGAGTCAAATCGAACCATTATTTGTCAGCAAAA
Source organism: Contarinia nasturtii (assembly GCF_009176525.2). Lineage (NCBI taxonomy): Eukaryota > Metazoa > Arthropoda > Insecta > Diptera > Cecidomyiidae > Contarinia > Contarinia nasturtii. The sequence goes on from NW_022197486.1 coordinate 9,341,406, forward strand.
CTTATTGAGAATAAATCTAAAATTGAGAAAACTTATGAAATAAAATGAAATTTGCCATTTTTGGTTTCAGCCACAAAAAATGAATGCTGATTTCTCATCAAAAATCAATTTCTCTCGTTTACAAAAAGTCACAATTTCCGTACCATATTAAATATATTCTAATTTTTCATTGAAAACAATATGTTTTATAGAAAGAAGGTGTCAGAATGCATTTTATTCAAATTTATTATTCATTTTCTTGGTATAAAAAAAGGACCTATAAAAATCACTATACTTTCATTTCATTTAGAATTAAATAGCTAAATTACATTTTTTATACAGTGTAAAACGTGCTGGAAAATTTTATCTTTGCTAGTTTCACCATTTAAAAGCATAAAATCGTCTTTGCTTTTGATTTCATTAAAGTGTTGTTCGTACATTGGCCATACGCACAATTCAAAATATCCACGTACATCGGGAGGCACATATGTTCGTTTAACACGTCGTTCATAGCATTTTTCATATGGTAAATGTATGTGAAATTTTAATTGACACAATCGATTTAGAATGCCATGATTAAATATTAAAAAACCTTCAATAATCATTATGTTAACGATTGCAATCGATTTCGTTTTCGAATAAAAAACGAATCGTTTTCCCAGCTCCGTGTATAAATCATTGCACATTTTTTGCATATTAAGCGCTCCCATCACATCATAATTTATGTGCGACAATTGTTCGATCCATTCATGATGCGGATCATCATCTGCATAAAAATAATTATCTTGATTCATAATTTTCACTGCGCCAATTTGAACACTATCACTTAGACAATGACCATTGGCTGGATCTTTAAAATAGCGATAAAGCGATTGTGATAGTGTGGTTTTTCCTCCACATGTGACGCCCGAAATTCCAATTATTAACCACGACATTATAATTTAAACGGATTTGTTGTAGTATTTTGTTCCACTTGTTTGCCGCACCTCAACTGTACAACTGATTGCCTTTCAATTTGTACATTACTGTTCAATGGGTCGATGTGTTGATTGAAGCGAATTTAGGGGCCAAGATGGTCATATGAATGTGATAAAACGTCCCGTGTGGTACACTGAAAATACGTAAACAACTGAAAAAAAGCAAAATCCAAATATTGCCGGCACTATGAACGCATATTGTATCGGTGGGAATAGCGAGTAAATCCAGTTATCTGAAATACGTAAGCATTTTATTTTTTATTGTACATTAGTAATTTTAACACATTTTGTTTACGATCTATTTGCAATTGAATGAAAAAATAAAAGAAACAATTTTTTTTACATATGACTCGGTCAATTTTGATGGCAACAAATTATATAACATCACGTTTTCTTTTTAATATGAGTATGTAATAAACATTTGAGAGGAAACTAATGCACGATTATCAGTAGTGCTGTATGTTTATTGACTTGCGTCAAGCAAAAAGGAACGAAATATGTAAAACAAGCGCAAACAAGTGAAGGACATGAACCACATTTCAAGTCATTCATTATTTACATATTTCATGCCATTTGGCATTTAAATTCAAACGATAAGAATTTGTTCGATTGTGTGTGTGTGTGTCCGCGCGTGTTTAACGCTGTTTCTTTAGTCAGTTACACATTTCTTTTGTCTCATTTTTTCATTCAAATTTCATAGTTAATACCTCTTTCAATCCTCATAAAAGGCAGTACGGCCACCCAAAAGAAGTAGTATAGGAATGCTGTTAGAGCAAATGTTAGAATGGTACTGCCAATCGTTGAATATGTTGCCATATGAAAATAATTGATGAAAATGCTTGCCTCCAACTGTATTGATGTGGTATTTCAAATCTAATCTGCGTTTGATTATGCTACAAAACAAATAAATTCGCTCTATGCTCAATGTTTGCTCCAATGCGATTTATTGTCGTCGTTATCATCGACGTTGTCGTTGACTTCGTTGCTCTTGATTAGCCGAATATATTGCTAACATGTCACTCACAAAATCAATTCATTTTCAAATATATCGCAATTTATTTACATCAACACAACAACTCAATTTATCTCTATATTTCCTTCTATTTTTTTTCTTTTTCTTTACAGTACGACCTAATTTCAATTGGAATGCACTAATCTCGCTTTTTTCTTGTTAAATTTACATTTAGAAAAAGAATCGCTAAAATGTACAAGAGATTCTGATGATTAAAATATAAAATCTTATAGCGAATTTTGTTTTCGTTCACAACATTTTTCTGTCCTCGTGTGGCTCGACGACTTAAACTGTCAAACCAGCTGTCACCACCAATGACAGATGTATGTTTATTGAATACAATTGAATGTTTGAAAAAAAAATGTACCGCCTATCACCAGAACGAACATTGTTTCAATTTAAAAACCATTTTGATCAATTCGAAAAGATATTAAATGAGAAACATCAACTTTATTAAAATGGTATATTTATTTGAATATGATAGTTTCATATGGAAATAGCATAATATATGAAAATAAATTTTTTTTAATAGGGAATACATAAGCAAATGTAGTGATGTTTTCTTGTGCAGGTAAAAAAAATGTTCGACGGCAACTTATTGTTTATCTTTTACATACAATGGAAATAGGAAACATTCTACCTGACATTTGAGATACAACAAACACCATATTAAGAATTTTACACAGAGAATTTTACAATTTGTTCTTATCCTTACTTTAAATGGTTGAAGAGAAAATGATGTTATTTCCTAAGAAATTCGGCAAACGAATCATAGGTTTGAGAAAAAACTTCGTCAAAAGATAATTCACCATTCAAACAAATCAAATTATTTTTGTTGGGCACTTCGTTGAGATATCGATGGTACATGGGCCAAATATAATGTTCGTAATACCATTCTGGTTTTGGATTGATGTGTTTAAAATTTCGTTTTAATCGACGCTCGAGGCCAACATTATACGACAGATATAAATGAATACGCAATTGACAATGTTGATTAATTCGTTCATCATTGAAAATAAGAAAACCTTCGATTATCAGAATGTTGATTTGCTTTCTTTCCTCTTTGATGGATTCACTTATTGTTGAAATGTCGTTAAATTCGTCAGCGACTTTTAAGTTTTGAACCGTTGTACACACATCGGCCGCAAATTTATCCATATCAAGAGCCGATAATACTTCACGATTGATAAAATTAATTTCGGGTATCCATTTGTGGTGTGGACTATCGCGAGCGTAAAAATATTTATCTTGATGAATTAACAACACTTTGTTGATGTGAACACCGTCAAATACATCTGCATTTTTTGGATCACTTAAATATTGATGTAATCTTGTGGCTACGGTCGTTTTTCCTGCACCAGTTATTATCCCAATAACAACCAGAAATTCCAAAATTATAAAAATTGAATCAAATAATTTACTTTATTAATTTACCTGCACCAGTTAAACCAGAAATTCCAATAACAAATATCATTTCAATTATGAAAATAGAATCAAAATCCGAAACACAAGCAAGAAACTAAACAGAACGACGGCACTCAACCGGTTGTGTCAGTATGTGAACTACAGTGTTCCTACACTGATTTATCAGTTGTATAGTTTATTTTTTTACTGAAGCGCTTCTTGCGCACTTGATAAGATGAATTCCACTGCAGAAGCTTATAGACAACAAAAACAGAAACAGAGGCTGAATAACTATTTGAACACACAGATGGCACTCGCTCAACAAAATCTATTTTTGACGCGTTTAAAATTCAAATTTTGAATTCAACTTTTTTGAAATAAGAACTGGACACTGATCATTTTCGAACGCATATTTTTTTTTTTGTTCTTAAGACACATCAATAAATTCCTTGGAAGCGAAACGATTTTCTTTTATTTTAAACCAATATAAATGTCACCAAATTATTAAGAAGATTGTTTGAAAGCAAATTTTTTGTAAAAAATATCATAAATTATTCTCCAAAAAAAAAAAAACACTTTGAAAATTCAGTTATCTATCGAAGTTTCTGGCTTGAATGCAGTCGTTTTCCATTGTTTGTTTTCCAATAATTAGTCATTTATAGCTAGTGTGACAATTTCTTATGCTAGCGAGATAAAACAAACCGCTGGCCGTAAAAGTGGCACATATGAATGAAATGACTTGAAATTCATTTCTTCTTCAAACTTTGATCGGAAATTTTCTGTTTGATCTCTCTGAGTTTCTGTGTTCGATCGGTTGAATGTAATCAGGCGGCGACAAGCGTCAGTAATCAATATCCACACGAAAATATGTATTACTCATTAAAAGTAATTTTCCTGAATGGAACGATGTAGAGATGACGCGCAAAAGATGTGCTCGTCAGTGAGATTGATCAGAATGGCAGCACTTATCGTCTGCATTGCGTGATTGGCCGAAGTGGCATCACATCTCACATTTTCGACGAACGAAAGAGATCACTAACGAACCAAAAATGTATAATAATAAATAAATATAAATAAATTATTTTTAATATAAATAATTACCTGCGTGACGTCGGCCCCCCACCCCTTTACTTTTTATTTCTGAGTTTACGTTTTGATAGTTTGGAATGTGTGCTTACCAAATATACCAATTTTAAAGTTCTTGCTATGAACCTGAGCTGGCACAAATTCAGTTGAACTCAACTTTTTGTCAAAAATGAAAATTTTGTATGGCGACCTTCTCTAAATATGCATGAAATCGTGAACAAAGCACAGTTCTATATTCCTCGGAATTTGTGCTGACCGAATATACCATTTTCAGAATTTGTGCCATTAACCCAAACTGGCACAAATTCATCAAAAATCGATTTTTGTCAAAAATGAACTTTTTGTATGACAACTACTTTTAAACGTGCATAAAGTTGTGCGCAAACCACATTTATTTACTCCTCGGAATTTGTGCTCACAAAATATATCATTTTTACAATTCTCACTATCAACCCGAGCTGGCACAAATTCAGCAAAAATCGACCTTTTGTCAAAAATGAACTTTTTGTACGGTGACTACCTCTGAACGTGAATGGAAACGTGAACAAACCACATTTATTTACTCCACGGAATTTGTGCTCATCGAATGTATCATTTTTACAGTCCTTACTTTCGTTCTGAGCTGGCACAAATTCGACAAAAATCAATTTTTCGAAAAAATGGAAATTTTGTATGCTGACTTTTTCTAAACGTGAATAGAATCGTGAACAAAATACATTTGTTTACTCCACGGAATTTGTGCTCACCGAATGTATGATTTTTACAGTCCATACTTTCATCCTGAGCTGGCACAAATTCGTCAAAAATCTATTTTACGCAAAAATGAAAATTTTGTATGGGTAATTTTTTTAAACGGGATTTTTTTGGGGAAATTTTTGCACAGGGATTTAGTGCTATATTTGTGCTCACAAAAAATATATACTTTTGTATACATTGGCCCAATAGGTTCGGAGCACAAATTGTATATCAGAACATTTCCGTCGAATTGATAAAAAGAACCGTAATTTATCAATTCGATGCCGTGCACAACAAGTTGGTCTTTGTCCGGAATTTTACGAAAAGATCTTGGTCTGAAGGCCTACGAGTATAAAGTCCAGTTGGTACAAGAACTGATGTGGCATAACCATCCAACGCGCCGCACATTCGTCGGTTGGGCCCTACAGAAGCTCCAAAATGATACGGAAATATACCGAAAAATCATCTTTTTCGACGAAGCTCACTTTTGGTTAAATTACTGGCCTGTGTAAAACGTAGCTGTGGAGACCGTTACCCAAAATTATCTTTAAAACAAAATTGCCATTATCATATCAACCAAATAAAGTCGATTTCATGATTAAATTAAAACTGGTTTGTGATTTATTTTAAGTTTAATATCTATCAGACGAAAAAAACACCCTTTACTGACTTCATTCATATGAATCTGATTTTTTTAGGATAATACAATTTAAGGCCCATAAATTTGATAGTCACATGAGTCGTCCGAATTCATTGAAATATGACTGCAGAATTTCGAGTACAGACTTAGAAGAATCGCGAAAGAAAAAAATGTCAGAAATTGAAGAAAAAAAACAATTGCACTTGATAAAGCGCGATAAAGCGTATCTCTTTTTTCAGTTTATATTCGTCTTGTGATATTTACATAAGAATCTATCTTTTTCGATCTTTTTCATCATTAGCAATTTAGTTAATACACGAAGCACTACAGCAAATACTTACATTTTATGAATGAAAAAAATTGAACGTATAAAATATACAATTTGCACAAAAAGTGTGATCAAAATGAATATTAATTCAATTAAAGTTGAACGGAACATGGATGTATTTGCAATTGTCACCAGTTTTTGTTTACACACAAGTTACTCAAGATTAGTATCACATACATTTTTGTAAGATATTTTCTATGAATAGCAGCGTGCATGCGTTGATCACAATGATGATTGATTGATAAGTGTCTGTTTGCTTGGGCTTTATCAGTTAAAAGATCTCAAGTAAACATTTCTTCCAGCATTTATGTCGCTTAAGACCTTTACTTTTGATTATACACTGTCTTTTTATCACTCATCTTCAACGAAATTTCACAGGGTCACACACGATTGTTCAAAATGAAAACTTCATTTCGGAAACATAAGCTTCACTAGCTACACGATGTGTTGTTGTGTTGTGACTGAACATTATAGTATAATATTATCGTAAAGATTGTTTTAATTTTCTCGTTAATTGAAAACGTGTCGAACGGCGATGCCATGGACTTTGTTTTTTTTCTTTGCTACATGATAAAATTGACAAACAATACAACTGTTTTGTTTTTCACTCTTTTCGTCATTACATGATTCAAAACATTGTTTATCACCCTATGACTTAACTATGCCCAGAAATAAAGCAATAAAAGTTAATTTGATAAACAGTTAATACGGCAAACTCAACGGTTGTGTTTGTTTATTTCATTGTGTCGTGTTCACGGTGTTCTTGCTTCATTACACTCTTGTGCGCTATTGCCTTAACATACTTGAGAACAATCGAATTTTGTTGTTTGTACACACATTTGTTTTTCATTTCATTTTCAGTTGAAGATCTGTATCGCACGAAAACCAAACGGAGAAAAGCATTATTTTTTTAAAAAAGTATTTTGGTGCTGCACATTCGATTTAAAGTTTAAAACGTTTCTTTTTTTGTCTATTGTGAATATTCATCGATTTTATTTGAATAAAAATCCAAAATTACAATCAGTTCGCAAAAGAGTCACGATTTTAAGAAAAAAATGGAACAAAATAACTCAGGAGTTGAATTAACCGCTTTTGCATCGTTGACAACTGATGTCAAGTATAATGTTGATCCAAATCGTGAAATAACCGATTCCGAACAAGGAATTCTAAAGCCGGGCTCAAAAATTCGTCCACAAGTCAGTGAAGAAGAAGCTGTTCGCTTGGCCGAACGTCTTTATGGCATTTCAACGCGAGACATATCAGAATTAGTGTCATATGATGATAAAAATTTTCTCATTCATGTTGATACGTGAGTAGTTTTTCTATACATATAATACCCGAGCAACATTCCCCCCCCCCCCCCCATTTTTACGTTACTTCTATATAACAATCGGGTTGTTCTTTGTGTGTTAAGACAACGTTAATTTAACTGAATTTCTCTTCAAATTTTATAAATATGTCTTAAATTTGTTTCTAAGTCAAAAGGTTATCTGTAACTTCTAAGTCAAAAGGTTATCTTGTATTCGAGTTGTTTTAGTTTTCGATTTTTTTTCTTTAGTTTTCGATTCTGAAATGGCAATGTTATGCGAAATTATTATGCAAATTTGCGTTTGTCTTTCCAGCAAATTTCCCAACGTAGAATGTTAATAAAAAATTGACGCGCCTTTAAAAATTTTCATATTAATGGAAAATGTGGAAAATCGAAAAAAATTTCAAAATTAATTTACAACAAAAATTAACAACCAAAACCTATAGATAAATATTTGTTTATGTTTTTCTCGTTATCAAAATTGAATTAAAAAAAAATGAAGAAAATTGAAAGTTATGTCTTCCTCAAAAGCACATGATCTTGTTACAAATCGGAGAAGTTGAGGGGAAAATGTAGCTCGGATATTTTTCCATTAAAATTTTGTTTTCGATTTCCACATCCAATCTTTGAACTATCGATCTTAATGAAACTAAAACGAAAAATTCCACCAAAAATGCAGGAATATCAAGAATCCCATCATACCAAATGCATGGCCGCATGGTTACGTCTTGAAAATTATCAATTCGTTGGATACAAAGAAGACAACATTTTTTGATGGTCAAACGCAATTGATATTATTTTTGCGTCAACAAGGTATCGAATGCCCAAAACCCGTGATGAATATTTTCGGAAAGTATAATTCAATTGAGAAAATTGGTGAATCTACGCATTTGGTGCGATTGTTAGAATACATTCCTGGCCGGATATTCAATAATGTGCTTAAAACGAAGCATCTATTTTATCAAGTTGGTGAATTTGTGGCCAAAATTGATTCGGCCTTGAAGCGATTCCAGCACGATGCCTATGATAATCACAAATCATTGTGGATGCTTGATTCGGTGCCGCAATTGTCAAAATTTATCTACGCTCTGAACGACACAAAAAAGCAAGCCTTAGTAGAGGAGATATTGAAGGAGTTCAATGAACAAATTTTGTCGCATTCAGCCGACTTTGCAAAAGGTGTTATTCACGGTGATTGTAATGAACACAATATCGTCGTAACAAAAACATCACCAGATGCGGACGAGTTTCGTGTAACTGGAATCATTGATTTTGGCGACACTTGCTATTCGTTCTATGTATTTGAACTGGCAATTACAATTGCTTATATGTTATTACAATCGTGTGAACTTGAAACGGCTGGCTTTGTTATTGCTGGCTATCAAGAATTACGACCAATTCCAACCAATGAACGTAACGTTCTAAAGGTATGAATAATGACGTGAAAATGTACAAAAGTTTTTCTAATTTCAATTGAATTTAAACAGATTTGCGTTGCGGCTCGACTGTGCCAAAGTCTTGTATTGGGCGCCTATACACACACACTTGATCCAGAAAATGATTATTTATTATCAACTCAGGATAATGGCTGGAAGATGCTATCGATGATTTGGGAAAAGCCCAAAAATGAACTCGACGAATTATGGTTCACCACGGCTGATGAATATTTGAAGCAAAGCGAAAAACGTTAAATTCAATGAATTTGAAAAATTCACAAATTTAAACATAGTATAGTTTCATCGTGCAGCAATAAAATTTACAAATGTTCCTTAATAACAATCGAACGGTGTTAATAGATTTAACTATAATAGATCAATACGTTCAAAATGAATTTCTATTGATTCAAAATGTCTTTTTTGCTTTCGTTAAGTATTAATGTGTTAAAAATTCAAATATAAATCACATAAGACAATTGTTAATGGTTTTTTTTTTGACAACATTTTTATTCATTTTATTTTCATTCAATTTTATTTCTTGTTTTTCATAAATACATATAACTACTTTGGTAAGTGTGGAGCAAAAGAATTATGGTCCGGTGTCAAACTGTTTATTTCTTTAAAAAAAAATTTGTTTTCTTGTTTTCTGATTGCAAAGAAGAGAATATAAAATGAAATTCCATTATTGAAATTAAATTTGCGAACACTTAGATAGGGCTTCAGAATGCAAAAAACTGAGATCGTTTTCTTATTATTGATTTCAATGAATTTCCTTTCTTTCTTCATTATTTTGTATTTTCATTTTGGTTGCCGTCATACATATTGCCGGTGTCTTGCATATTTTATTCCATCTCATCTTAATAAAAATCTGTTTGGTGATTTGAATATGCTTAAAATGTAGATTAGAATTTCATTTGGTAGAATTTTGCGTTATTTTTCTTCTTTTTTTTTGTATTTTTTTCATTGTATGCATTTATTTTCATTTAAAGTGAGTTAAACGTGAGCAAAGACAAGGTGTTCAATTGATTCGCATTGATGCGAGTGCATTGATTTCGAATTGAAAATTGCAGAAAATGATGTAAAACCAAGCTCGGCTCAAATGATGCCGCACGAATCATTGAACAATCCCAATGCTTAAATGAATGATATGCACACAAACGACTCTAGCTCTTTCTCTCCCAAGTGCCGATATTAATTTGTTTATCTCTTTGGATTTAGGATTTTCATTTCACAACAAATTATTATGAATATTTTTTTGGTTTTGTCTTTGTATTTTTGCAAATGGTATAATTTACCTCACTCAGTGAATTAATGATTTGTCTATTATTTGTATTTCACGCGATCTATAACGTGTATTCTGTTGTTGTTGTTTTTTTTTATTTGGTTCGCATTGGATCCATGTTGATTGTATTTGCCTGGATAGTTGACATTATCTATTCAAATAGAATTTCTTTGAAATACACTCGATAATCTTATATTTAGTTGAGTGGGGATTTTCTCTTTATTTTCACTTGGATTTTGAATTTTTCATTTCTTTTCATTTCAAAACGTTCAAAATCAAGCCGAAAAAAAAGAATAAATAAGCGAACCAATTCACAAATGCATAACAGTGACAACAAATTTAAATATTGATTTAGAAACCATTCATGAAAATTCCGTTTTCGTGTAAAAGCGCGTTTCATGCATTTGTGAATTGATTGCTGGGCGTATTGATGATTTGAATAAGAGATACTCCACACACATACACATAAAATCTGTCCCGTTCAATTCTCGGTGATTGGCGCGCTTCTCTTCTCTCTTTTTCAAGCATTTTTTTTTTGTTGTTGTTATTTTTGTTTATAATTTTCACACTTCTTTCATCTCAAGTAAATGTGAATGCAATACGATTATAATATTACTCCTACTGATTGATTTCAAAACTTAAAGTCTATCAGCAGTGGCAGAGGAATTTAAAACTTATTGACTTTTGGCAATTTAATTCGTCGAAATGAAAATTCCGAAATTCAATGGATGTATTATGGATGCAGTTTTACCATTCAAATTTCATTATTCCAATCGATCAAAATTCAATGCGTTTCTTATTTCATTGATGCACTTGATTTTTGAATCGGTTTTCTTTTTGTTAATTTTTGTTTTTTCAGAAATTTCATTTTGTTTTTTTTTTTTCGTTCAGTTTGAAATTCCTCTGCCCCACATATGTTGACTTAATGAAAAATATTCACGCACACATAAAAATCAAGTCTAGAACATTAAAGTAGATAAATATTTGATCCAAATCCCTATGCACTTGAATGGATACTGAATTAGCCATTTTTTGGGGGGGGATTACATAACAATGTGAGTACCATATTTTAATGCCTCTCTCACACTTCTGTGAATCAATGACGTTACTTTCTAATAAAAATCGTGTCCATTTTCAAAATTCGTATTTCAACAGTTTAACATTGTGGAATTTTCCACCGGAAAAATTCAGAACGTCGAATAAGAATTGGAAACAGGTGAAAGTGAACAATTTCAGCGAGAATTCACTCGTTAGAAGTATTAACGAACAATGGCGCTTGATTAAGTATATTATTTAATTTAAATTTCTTTGGAGATTGTTATTTTTCTTTTTGCACGTATGATGGTGGTATTTTGGTAGTTGACTTTTTTTGTTGTTGCTTTGTTTCCTTTCTATTTGGGTCAGTACATAGAGAAATTGGTATGTTTGTGTATCTAGTAAAACATTTATGTACTTAAATTTTTAGTAATTTTTTTTTTGTTTTATATACTATATAGTATATACTATAAGTATAAAGAGGAATGAATAAATTATTTTCAATTTTTGAAAGATTAAATGCATTTGTCTTGGAGACTCGTCTTTACAAGGAAAATTTTGTGGATAGAAAAATATGCTCCTTTTTTTAATAATTAAAAGCGGATAAAAATGTTAAGTCAATCATTATCTAATCTTTCAAATGTGTTGAAAATAACTTATTCGACATTGAAATTCCTCTGAGCCATTGCATTTGCAATCGATTTTTTCTACCATCACGTGTGTGATGAATGGTGAAAAAACGATTTCAAATGATAAGTCTGATGCAGTTTTGCTTATTTGATCAGACGATGTTAAGATTATATGCATAATTGCTGCTTCTTTTTTTAAAAATATGCCGCATGTTTAATAAAAGAAATTAATTCATTTGCATTTTTGTTTTGCCGTTTTTTTCTATATTCCAAAATGAACATTTTCCAGTGACAATGTTTGTCTGCACCGCTCTTTTTTTTCTCGTCGGACTGGTATTGTTTTTTCTTGATTGTTTTTATCTCAACACCAACGCGTTGCGTCGCCCACGGGATTTGGCAAGTTTGAATGTTTATTGTTGAGATTGAAAACATCGATTTAAAACAGTTCTTCATTTTTGAATTCATTCATTTGGTTTCCAACATTCTATGACTTGAATGAAGACACAACATTCTTCATGTTTCATTACATTTTTCGTATTCGAGCGACAACAGAAAGCGATCATTTTTCTGTTCATCGACAATACACACATACACAATACATTTGAGAGAGAGTTTTGGTGCCATGCATGACGTGCCACTCTCAAACGTATGTTATGTTTATATCAAACTCATCTTTTGGGAGTGAAATGTTGCATAAATTTACTTGATTTGTAAACAATAAACATCGCTTTCTACAAGTGTATATACACTGAAAATAGTCCAAAGATAAATATTTTGTTATTCAATTGTCGACACAAAATTCTTATCTTCGTCCATTTATCAGTTGTAAATTTTGCCAAATGTTCAAATGTCTCTAATTGGCTTTCGTCATCAACATGTTCTTGTTTTCATTTCATTTTTTTGTTGTTGTTTGTTTCATTTTCTTCGTCAATTAGTAACAAGGTAACAACAACCTTTCAAGTATTTCTTTTAATATGCATTTATATAAATTATAATAATTCAGATTTATCTTATCAACTGAAGTGTGTATTGTGTGCTGAATTGTGTTTTTTTTAATCATCATTTTTGATGTGCAAAAGCAAAAATTATAATAAATTATTTCGAAAATACTACTTTGGTTTTAACTAACGAGAACATAATAAATACAATTTTTACGCTGTGATTTAAATACAAATTAACGACAATTGATCCAAACATTTTAGTTAACATTTTCTGATCTATTTAAGGGCGAAAACAAGATATATAAACTAAATTTCGACTTGCGAAAAAAAAATATGTAGAACAGAAAAAAAAACTATTTATATGGTGGGGTTGTTCTATTGTTGATGTTGATTGAAAGCACGGAAATCGAAAGTAATATAAAATTTAACTAGTGAGCACAATTGTTTTGAATTTACTAAGGTTTTCCTATGCTTTAAAGTCTTTCAAAATATATCAAATGAATGACAACTTTTGGTTGTTTCACTCTTTTCTTTTTCTTGCGAATTAATTAAATTAGATGCAGGGATTGTTCCTCTGAGGAGGACGAACGGTTATCCTCCTCGCCGTTCCTCCCCCGCAGGAGAACAATCCCTGATTAGATGTATGGCCTCAATAAATCAAATTAAGGGATAATTGAGGTGTAAATGTCTGAATTTAGTTCGATTTTCCATTGCTCAGTATTGATTTTGGTTGTTGATCTCGTGGCCGGTTTACATTATCCAAACCAAGTTCACTGAGCGCCTTTAATGCCGCCAATGCTGCATTATTTTTCGATACCTCCAAACTGCTGCCCGAACCATGGAACATTTGCGGCGGATCTGTGTTCAGTGATGCAAGCGTTAAATAATCCTTATGATTACCCCGTGGAAAATCGTCAAATTGAACCTGAAACATTTTTGTATTTTTTAGATTAATTGTAATCGTACAAATATTCCGTACACTCATGCCGAAACGTGTGAAATTCAAAATGAATACGATAAAAAAAATGCCTTCGGCTCTACCTCAAATTTGAGTAAATCGGCCAAGTAGAGTAATTGATCGGTGGCACGGATACCGCCATGTGATGAATTGGTTTTTGTTTCTTCAATATTATTATTGTTCGGTTCGATTTTTGATGGTGATATTTCAATTGTTGATTTTGTATCTTCGGTGGGTTTCTTCTTGATCGGTGAATTTTGATTAATGATAGCCTCAGCTGTTGGTGACGTTCCTGCATCGAGTAATTCTTTGGCAATTGTTGCTGTTGTTGTGTAATTAATTCCTGGTTGAGTTGAATTTTTGGCTTCTGCAATATAAATGTTTGTTTCATTTATTGTCACATAAATATTATAAAAATAAAATGAAAAATGTATATCGGCGTTACTTACTTCGATTATTTTCGGGACTTTTCATTAATAAAATACCTGGAACTAGTTGTCGGCCAGCTGCACCACCAACCGATTGTCCAATAATATTTTCGCTGTGCACTCTTGCCTCGGAGAATGTCACTTTTCTGCTTGCATTTTGACTGTTTGCATTTTGGCTAGTTATTACATCAGAATTATCAAATTCATTGTATCCCAATTGGATGAGCATATTTTTGGCGGCTTCACGTTTTGCTAATTTTTTATTACTACTAGTACCGCGAGCCGTTAAGCCAGCGTAACTGATTTCCACAACAAATTGTTTACGACGATTTGCTCCACGCTCTTCGACCACATTGAACAGTGGTTCGGGCTGTTGTGTGGTTTGTTGTATATGAAGTAACGTTTGAACTGCATTATTAACTCGTTCATTGTCATTGGTTGTGGTTTCAGTGGCCGATGTGCTCGTATTATTGACTTCTTTGACTTGTTGGCTACCTTTTCGTCGAGCATTTGTTTGTTGCACTTGTTGACGACTATTTGCAGATGCAATTCGTTTGCCTGCAAAGTTTTTACGACGACTTCCTTGCATTTCACTAGCACTACGAAGTGGTGGTAATTTCTTTAATTCATTGAGCATAATTTCGGCTGCATGTTTTTTGGCCACCTTCTTTGAATTGCCATTGCCAGTTGTCTAGATTAAAGAAAATTGATAACGTATAACATTTACATGCACAACTTGCACAGAATAGAAAACGCTACCGCCGTAGTATTATCATATTAACAGTTGCTATTTGTACATATTTTAATTTTGTGACGACATTACTTGCGTTTTCTATTCTCTGTTAACTTATATTGTAATATTGAAAACATACCTCCATTTCGCCCACCGAGCACTTAATGACAAAATGTTTCATGTGAGCCGGTCCCGTTTCACTTTCCACAACAAAACGTATGGGAAGATCACGTTTCTGTGCAATTTCCTGTACTACTGATATTGCTGATTTGCTACGATCGACGGCATTTTCACTTGTTACATCTCCATTAATATGTACTACTTTGCCAGACGCTTCAAAATCATTTGAAACTGTCGATTGTGAGTCTTTAGATGGTTCATCTTGTAGTTCAATCAAAGCTCTATTTATTTAAAAACAAACCATGTAAATTACCAAGTAATCTTACTGAATATGGATTTCAAACTTACTTTGATGCAGCGTCATGTTTTGCCGATTGCAGCGTGAGACCAGTGCCGGAAAATTGCTTATCTCCAATTACAACAGTTGCTCGATACGGATCATCTTCGGTTGTATGATGAACAAATCGCAAAGGTCGATTATTATAGAATCGATCGTAAAACCGCGATTTCGTCCCTTTAGTCATTCGAGTGTTTCGCATCAAATTTGGTGTTTGTTCATTATATGACTTTGGATAAGTATATGAATAGTTTGTTGGAATGCCTCGTTTCATGGCCAAAGCGTTCAATTGAACGGTCGGTGTGACTGTATTGCCAGGACCTAAATTTCGAACAAAATTCATCGAATCAAATTCTGTACAAATCATTCACTCAATTAATTTAATTACCGTATTTTTGTTGATATCGAATAAGAAAGCCACGGGGTCGACTTGCTTGTTTATAGTTTGTTTTTTCAAGAGCGGCTGTGGCTGCTGATTGCTGTGCACCTTTAACTGTCTTGCTTTGTGCAGTGTATCGTTCGTCGCCCAATTCCAATACAACTGTATACAATTTATCATGTGATGGTCCTCTCTCATCGGTTATACGGTATTGATGCTTTAACTTTACCAATGCACACGCACAAAATTATCAAAAAAAATACGATCAAAATCATTTTATTGGATGCAGTAATGAGCGAGCAAAAGCACCCTTTTGGCATTCGAAATTTTCAATTTTACACTACATAAAAGTGAAAATGTCAACATTTTATGTGAAAAAAAGTGCACAGCCAAAAGAAGGGGTCTTTTCACAATTCACACCCCCATGAATCTCACACATTACTGTTTTGATGCTTTGCATTCAACTTACCTGATTGGTTCGAACCAATTCATTGATTAAACACATTGGAGACTTTGTTTTGCTTGACGTATTCGATGTGGCGATGACATTCACGGCACCCTGATCATCGACACATCCATGATTCAACTCCATAATGTCCATATTGAGGGCATTTTCACCATTCGATGTCATTTGAATCGATGATTTTTGGGTTGCGTGCGGTTGTTGATTGGATGATAAATTTGTGGATTCCATTGTCTTGTATCTCGATTGTGAATTTGATTGTTGAGGTTGAACGTTAATATTTGTGTCTAGTTTATTGTTGATATTTGTTTGTTGCTGTTGCTGTTGCGGTTGAGACACAGTTGTTGAAATATTTGCAACGTTATTTGGCCCGTGATTGCTATGCATATTATGGTTTCCGTTATGAAAATTCGGACGATTTTGTCCGTACGAACGTTGATGCGAATGATGATTGCCCGATCTAAATGCCAGAAAAACGCCAAAATCAATGATTTTATTCGGATTATCTCTTTGAATATTATTCGGTTCTAAGAGCACTGCTCTTTATTATTTCGAATTCAATTAAATGTGACATTAACATTTGATTAATGTGGTCACAAAACCATATTTTTTTTCATTTTTTCACATTGATGCGCCTCTGATCAACTCAACTCATTTTTTTTATCAAAGACTGTCTGTGTCTTTCTTCACTGTATTATACATTCCTTTATTTTCTACTTCCCAAAAAACAAAAACGATCCAATTTTGTCATTCGTTAGCAACCAACATATGGATTTAATATGAACACTAGATAGAGAAATTATTCTTGAAAAACACATTTAAAAACGATGCGATATGGTGCGACTTATGATTTTAAATTAGATTTTTGTTATGTACAAATTTTTGTCATAAATATTCCTAAATACGTATTTGTACAACAACAACAACACACACACACACGACCACTAAGTTTCAATTCATTTTTCTAATATTTATGAAATTGTTTGTTGAAATTGAGACCAGAATGCTTTATTCATTTGCACACTTTGGATTTGATTTTGCAAAAGTGTTGCTACAGTATGCAAAATCCATGAATAACTATTTTATAAAATATTTGAGTTTCTCTGGCCTTTCTCATTCAATTTTGAATCATTTATATGTGAATTACAAAATGAAACTAAACACACCTTTTGATTGTCTTTAATATTCACAATATTTTGACTAAATTGGATGATCTTATGACGGCGCGATAAATTGTTTGGCTTAACTAATCGATCCGAAACTAATCCGCGAGATGAACTTGGGATTATTTTTGGATGTGGACTTTTTTTGCGAGTGATCATTGACGTATCCGTAAATTAAATGATATTCCTGTTAAAGACACCATCGAATTGAGCTGCTTTGCGGTTTTCTTTTGACGAGAACACTTCGATTAATCGAGCACAAATAAAAATTGCCACGTTTAATTTAAAAAAAAAATCGAAAATTAACGAAATTGCAAGCGAACTTTTTGAGTGTTTTGCGTTAAGAGTATGCACAAAATATCACACACCGAAATGAAATGAAATGAGATGAGTTTGCGAGAGATGAAAGAATGGAATGAAAACGGTAGCTCAATTCAAGAAAAGAAGTGAGGAAAATACGAATGATCTCTGTGTGTGCATGTTCATACACGATGCACGGCTATTTCGGTGTATATGTGCATGAGTTTTCTTGTTTTGTGTCTTCTTTTGCATGTGTGAACAATGGAACCATAGACATTATGAATAGTGGACATAATCCTTTATGGAATGTTTTATTTAGTGGGATTGTATTCGTTGATTTAGCAACTTAATAGACACACAGCATACATTTTACGTTCGATCCGAATGGCAAAATAATTAAATGCGACTTCACATGTTTGAAATGTGCATGTCATTTAAATCGAATGAAAGCAAAACAAAACAAAACAAAAACCATCAAAAATTCATTTCAAACACTTGGCCGTACATTCGTAATTCGCCATTATTCAATTTGATGGATTTGCAAACCAAAAAATCGAAAAAAAATCGTCTCATCGACCAAATATTTGAAACGAATCATTCAACATTTTCAATGATCTTAACATCAATAAATGCATATAAGCTAATGTGACCAGACCATCATTCAATCTCGTTTCTTTTTTCATCCAATGTCGTTGCTCGGTCCAACTATGTGAAACGAAATTCGATTCTCATTCTCATAAAGTAAATTGCAGTTTTCCGGTGTGATCTGCAAGTCTTCTCATTGTCGTTCGACACCTGGAACAAAAGCCATGGAACAAAGTGAATAGGGAAATGCAAGGCGTCAAACGAAGTTTTCGCCAAATAATTACGAAATTCACCGCGCAGCCGATCGTCATCTATAAATCGTTATAGTTAGAAGAAAGAACGTGCACGAGAGAGAGAGAGAGAGAGAGAGAGAGACTTTTGATTCGGCAGTTAATCGTTACTTATGCACGCAGATCTTCTTCATTTCGCACTCTGTGCGTATTTTGGACAATGGAAATGTTTTGTGTTGCACATTGAGAAAATCCGAAAAGAGATGCTAAGTGTGTATGCTTTTTGTGCACATTCTTAAACGTGTGTGTTTTCTTTTATTTTCTTCTCTTTTTGCTCGATTGCTGTTTGGTGATTCTGTATTACTCTTTGCGCCTTGACGTTTACTTTATTCATTTTTCGTTTATTCTATTCAATCGAAGATGAACAACGCGAAAAAAAACTATAGAGGAGCTGAGGTTGTTGTTTTTTTTTCTACAGTGAGTTTTGCTTGTGCAATTCTTTGCGAATATATGGTTATTTATATGCAACGCTGTTGGTTATTTATGATGTTCATTTTATTTCCTTTGAACCAAACCAAATAAATTGAACGATGAAAATATTATGGTCAATCGCAATAAAAATAAAAGGAAGCCAGCTCTTGTTGCATTCATTCAACGCGGCATAACAACAATAAAAAGCAGACAAAACAATAGTCAACACAAAAGAAAGAATATCATAAATAGACAAAAAGAAGAGACAACCCTTCTTCACACATAACAAAATAATATAAGCGATGAAAAAATGGTCGATTCACCTCAACTCTGCACACATGAGCGCAATTACCTTAGTCCGGCCAGAAGTTCTATATATAGATATAGATACGCATATAAAAGCCGTAATCACAACCACAATCACAATCTAAAATGGTTTCGCGAACCAACTAAATCTAACTCTCGGTTCCGATGAGTGCGTGTGCGTGTGTGTGTGTGTGTTTTTTTGTGCGCGCTTGATCGCGCTCAAGACCTGGTTGGTACATGCGCAAATGGACAATTGTTTCATTCTTTTCGACGGTCAAACCCTTGTGCGCGAATTGTCATTCGCATTTAGACTTTTGCGCTTAAACCATGGTCCTTCTGTTCGCGTCAATAATTTTTTTTAAATGTTGTTGCTATTTTATTGATACTCGTATGTCTTTCTGCCGCCGAATGGTTTGCTCATCTTTTTCTTTGGCTCGATCATCATCATCATCAACGACAACAACAATAAGCACAACAACATCATCGTCATCATCAGATGGTCGAGGCTACCGGTAAAAGGGCGAAAAGTACACATTTTCTTTTGTTTGAATGGCATTTAAATATTTTTCGATGTTTTCATTTGTCGATCCAAGTACTTTCTAAATTCACGCATTTCTTCATTCCCGTAAACGATGGCCAATGCCATTTTATAGAAACTTCGTTTAAAATGCTACAATCTGAAGTGAATATTATATTTATCATTTAAAGGCATGAGGCTTGACCATATCATTTGGCCCAAAGTAAGCAGTTCTGATTAATTGGCCAATATAATACTTTTTCCATCACGCATTGTTTTGCTTACACAATCATTCAATTAAAAAGTGTTGATAAGATGTGTATGGCTAAAAGTGTTGACAAAAAAAAATTGAAAAACAAATAGCTTTCAATGCGTTTGCTCGCACAATGCGCCGTTGAATGCTTAATATCTCACTGTTTCACAATAGCGAGTAGGGTGAATTTCTTGATCACTATATAATGCGGTAGACTTCAAATGAGAGATGGATGCTGCGTGTGTGTTTGTGTGTATGTTACCGAAATCAAGGTAATTTTTCATATTTTTTTGTTGCGGGTAATTTTTCCATTATTATTACTATTATTTTTATTTTTGCCTTTTTATTATGCAAAAATTTTCATTATCCGTTCGCCTTACACTTTTACCCGCGAATCATTTCAATACCATTTTCACAATTTCTTTCTCTCTTACGTGCACACTATTTATTTATCTGTTTTCTCGACAATCAGTATATGGCCGTACGGATGAAGCCTTTTACTTTTGGCTGTTCTTCGATTTCAGGTATTTCGTTGAAATTTTTTTTTTCGTGTCCTATCTTTTCTCTATTTAGCTGTACGCGAGAGATGGCATGCACTCAGTATCCAAATTGATGTCTGTATGTGTTTTGTCAATGTAAAATGATCGACCATTGTTCAGCAAAGATATCACATGTAATTTTGTCTATTTAAAGAGGATTTTTTCACTTTAAATGGATGGCATATTCCATTATTGTCATTTTGGTTATTGTTGTGTTTTTATTGTCGTTGTTGCTCTTCGTGTATTTTTCTTGCCATGACCGGCCCAGGTCGTTCGCAGGGCCATGCATTAGAAAGAGTTAGTTTTGGCTAACAAAAACTCGTTCATCGGACAGAGAACGGAAAAAGAGCCTGGCGAACGGATGATGAGAATGTAACACATAAAGTGAATGAAACAAAAAAAAAACACATTTATATGTGTAGAAACATTTTGTGCGCGATATACACATGAAAATGGTCCAAAAGAAGGTGCTATCTCAATTAAAGTCTTTTTTATCTTGGCATTTAATCGATCTGATCACGTTTTTTAAACGTCTACATGTCAGTTACTCTTTATATTGTTGTAATTTAATGAAGTTATTTTGCTTGTGCTTGGCCATTTGGTGGGGGGAAATAGTCAAGGGTGATGCGTAAATATTCATTTTTGGAACGATCGAGCTTGATGATCCAAACTACTTTAATCACTTGTAAAACCATGTGTAAAACTCACATAAATCATTGTTTATTGAAATCCAAATGTGTTATTGTAATAAATACCAACAATATCAATGTTATATATTGTCTGAATGATTTTTTGTTTGGTTGGTGTTCATTATTTAATGATGTTTTTATGTCAATGGTCCATTCAACATTTCAATTCGAATAATTTACACCATGAAATTTCCGTTTTTTTTCGTACAGTATTATTAGCAGCATAATCATTTTAAATGTTAATTATTTGAATATGTTGTTTGTAAATCGTTTCGAATGCTTTACCTGTTCTGGTGGTAATTTTGATGATTGTGCATCATATGATTGTGTGGTTGCTGTCCCGTTGCCATATTCATGTGAGACTGCTGATGTTGTGACATATTCGACATATGATGAGTGGCAGTTTGCGGTGGCATATGTGGGGGACGCATCATCGTTTTTGTTTTGTTATTTTATCCACAGGAATGATTCTAAATCGAATAAAATTTACATATAACAAAAAATTACCATTAGTTAAAATACAACAGCACGTAAAATGCATAAATAATAACAGAAATGGCATTGATTCATTGACCGATGGCAAAGAAGAAGAAGAAGAAAAGCGTGTTATTGTGAAAGATTCAACGTGCAGGTAAACATGGTTTAATGTGAACAATGCAATCCTTATGCGCTCTAGATATGTCAATGCACTAATGTAAACAATGATTCTACGACCAAAACAAACCCGGAGAAAAAGAAGTCGCGTCGAAAAGCAAAAGAGAATATGTGCATTCAATTTGGTGTCATGTTTATTTGCGTGCATTTTATTCAAATGCATTTCCCATTTAGCAGGCCAATAGCATTAAAGTTGTTTGCATCAACTTCAACACACTATTTGGTGTGTCTCCCATTCTGAATATGCAAAACTGTATTAATGCACAGAGATGCAACTGGTTGTGCAAAAATTGAATACTTTAACTCTTTTTTTTATATTTTCAAGAATCGTATTGGGATTGGATAGCTTGGTGGTTCTACTGTTTTTTTTTAATTCGGTGTACTCGTGTGTGTGTGTGTGTGTGTGTGTGTGTGTGTGTAGCATACATTAAACAACTTAAAACGCATAAGTTCAAGCGTGAAATGTTGTGAACGACTTAAGTAGAAAATCAATTTTTTTTGCATATAAACATAGTCGGTAAAAATGGTTGATGACGTATGACGGGAAATGCAATAAATAACAAAAGAAATGAATCTTTGTGACGGGAACGACAAAAATACGATGGAAAACAATGAGATGCAGATGCAGACGATCATTGACCCAACAGCATTGCAACAAGAAAACAACACACAAAGAGATGAAAAAAGAGAACTGCAACTTTGATGAATGCATGGCGCAACATGCACGTCACTCTAGGAATAGGATTCATTGTATGCAGTCGAGAAAAATCGCTGCATTATACATATGACGCTGGGTTGAAAAAAAACACACGGCATTAAACACAAAGAATGTATTTCTTTTTAGATTCTAAAATCAATACATAGAAACGCATCCAAAGACACGAATATCTCGAATGCTTCTCGGTCGGTTAGTATGTACGGGTAACAAAGTATGCATTGCACACGTATCAATGGTAGTTTTTGTTGAAAGCAACATTTGTACGTCACAGGCATAGGAGAGACACAGTCACACACCAAAAGCGAGAGAGAGAGGGAGAGAGAAAGACGCATACGCACATTTGAAATACTATGTGCTAAAATACCGCTAGACTCACGAGCGCTCACTGACACACATATATCGAGGACATAACGAGAAAATTATTCGATACACACTACACAATGAATTGGAGTACGAACGGACGCGTTTGTTCTTCGATTTTATTTACGTCGACTTTTCTTCGCCTTTTTTGATTGCAACTGTGATGGAACATCTGTTTTCGACCAATTTATATGCACATTTAATTTTATTTCTCGTGTTTTTTTTTTATTAACAGCTCAAAACCGACTTTTTTATGTTACGATTTTTACACACAATACACAACGAAGATTGGCCTTAAGAAAACAAGGAAAAACTAACAAAACTATCGTTTTGTTCAGTATTTTTGTTCGAAACCACTTGCTTATTGATGTTTATTGCAATGTAATGCAATTAAATGCAAGCGAAAAAAAAAAATACAATTTAGGCGAAAAGTTCATTGTCCAAAACCAATGAACCCATAACAATGCAAACGCTTCGGCTATTTGGTCTTTCTTCTTTCGTTGAGCTCATTTAACCGATTTATCAAGTTGGAATGAAGGATTTGAGTATTTGCTTCATAATCTATAGAAAACTATTGGTCTTATTTATGAATAGAACTTGAAAATTTGTTCAACACAAGCAAAAAAAAACATAATACCGTAACATTGACGCAAGAAAATTTGCAAATAATATGTGTGTTTAAAAATATCCAAATTTTCTTACCACTTAAAGAAACACAGTTTTTTTTTCGTACAAAAGGATTTATACTGTTTTGGAGCAAAAATGTGTTCACGTCACAAAACAAATGCTCTCTACAATTTATACAGAATGTGTTGATTGTTGTTGTTTGGCCAACTTTATCTATGCACATTTATAGAAGAATAAAATAACAAAAATTCCACTGCTCGCCGTGTCGCATCAAATCTCATTCAAACTTTTTTCCTTCTTAAAATTACTGCAGCTAATTTTATTCGAATTTCAAATCAACTATATTAAACTATAACAAACTTCTTAAACACTTGAATTTACATTATGATTTTAAGTGTACAAATTTATGAATGAACTAAAACATTGGAAATGAAATGAAGAACTTCGTATTATTTATTTTATTTAACATGCGGACATTTTTGATTTTGACTTTTTTCGTGTGTTGTTCTTATTTTATGTCGACTGAAGTTTCGATGCAAGTGACAGTTCGACGACAATATTTGGTTACGTGTTTCAACTAGTCGCCGCAATGAGGCGCTGTACCAACTTCAAACCATTTGAAATACAAATTCAGCTTTCACTGAAACGAAATTGCTGATACAGTGTTTATTCACATTCGCTTCTGCAGTATAATGACCAAATTAAAAAAAAAACACACACAAAAATATTACGTAAATGTATTATATTTTTGAAAATGAAACAAAAAAAATTCTTCGGCAATTAAACAAATTTGACGCTTGATGAAAGGTTATTTCCAGAACATTTCCAAATGATGACGTTGATCGATGTTGTAAAGTAAACAAATGAAGTTTAATTGTTATTAAAAATAAACTATAACTTTTTTTTCCATACAATTTTTATTCATTGACAATGGCCCCGCGTCAATGCTATAAATATAATTTTCGTTTGGATGCGACCAAAATCGTAATTTGTACCCCGTAATAATTACTGATTTTAATCTAATGTAATAATGTTCAATGAAACGCTGTTTGACCAAAAAATCGGATTATCGACAATATATTGTGAGATTCTGAATGTTATTTGGCCAGTTTTTCACAAGCAGTCGATCGAAAATGAGCCAAAATTTAAACATGAAAACAATCGTGATTCTTTTTGTTTTGCTCAATTCATTGGTGGATTGCAAGCCAATAGAGCATACAACTAAATCGTCATCTTTGCTAAACGCTGCAGAGGTAAATCATAGTGGCAAAAGTGGCATAAATATTCAGACAAGGAATGCTGCGCGAATGTCGTTGCCAAATGATGTTGAATGGATTCAACCGACAACTGTATCAAATCAACAGCAAGTTTTACCCAATATGACTTCAGCGGTCGGCTCACTATTCGAACTAATACTAGCGGTAGGTTTTTTATTTGGACATTTTTTTCTTCAGTAAATTTATATATTATGCTTTTAATTCTTTTTGAATAAAGATTCCGATTGGTGTACTTCAATCGGTGGGCAACCTTCTTAGATCTGCAACGACACCGCGCCGATTTTAAGAGTAATTTCAACGTACTTTTTATCATCAACTTTGGATAGATTTTATTTGGTGCTCATTAAGCACCGACAATAATGCCAGGATCGTTCTTTTGGCCAACTCTTCAAAATAAGCTAGTTGTAGTGCGTTTGCCTTGACTTTCACCCTTGATTACTGATTCGTTATGTAATAATGTAGCACAAAATTCGGTGTTAGTTAAATCATAAGCTGTAATAGTGATAATCGAACAAAAATAAATAAAGCATACCAAAAAAAACCCAGAGCGATTTCATTTTGCATTGCAAGGGAATCTGTTTGTTTGAATGTTTACAAGAAAATTAAATATCTTGGTTGATTATATGAACGAAAAATTCCTTATTTATTGGATTATTCATGATTTTGAGGTGTGTTCAAGATTAGTTTTCTTCCGTTTTTCATGACATTCTTCCGTTGTCAACTACGATTCAATTGCATCATCAACGTGTGGCTAATTTGTGTTTTCTGACAAATATTTCCATTGTACAAATGTCTAAAGTTCACAATTTCTTTGTTAACTTTATTCTTCTTCATGAAATCGAAAAAAAATGCGCATTGTTGTAGAGTTTTTTTCGCGTTGTCCAAAAAGCTTTGAATGAATCTTGCTTGCCATTGGTTTCAAAGTGGTTTAGCTTTTACTGTTTTATGGCTCGCAGACAGAATTGCGACTATGCTAATTGTTATTGTTGATTTCAGCACAAAAAAAAGAATAAATACAAATTTTAAGCCGTGACTTACGGAAAATACTGAAATGCAAAAAAAAAAACAGTCACTCATCGTCATTAGTCTTAGTCACCACATATATATAATTGATCCGTTGTACGGCTTCTTCGATAATTTTAAGCAACAAAGCTTATTTCTTGTTTGAAAATTTTCTCAACGACAAACACTCACCATACACAAAGTGCACGACAAGAAAATGCTCAGTTTACATCTGACCACGAACAATACTGTATCCATTATCAATTTGGTTGCAGCGATGATAGATTGTTTTCTATTATTTCAAAGTGCAACGTAAAAAGACCATCGTATCTTTTGATTTAAACAATAATTAAAAAATAACGAAATATAAAGGGTTCTTTTTTCCTCAACGATTTTGAAATGATTTCGAACAGAAATCCGTTAAAAATTATTGTGATTTTTTTGATTTCAATTGGTAAATTAGTTCACAGTGATACAAATGAAATATGCAGCACATTCAGTGGCCGACGAATTTATTCCGATCAGGATGGAAGTGGATCGATTCAGGCGGCTAATGTCACATCATCGACCTTGAAGAATGTGAGAATGGTTTTTCCATTGATTTGCTTGGTGATTTGAATAGTAAATACAATACAAACTCTGGTAAATGGCTTCAAAGGCTTTAGATTGGCATGAAGTTGCGTCAACGCTAAGTGTCAGCTGACATTCCGTTAATATTTTAACAAGATTAATGAATATCGATTCGCATGCAAATTTTTAAATGAAAAGTCAAATGG
This sequence comes from Contarinia nasturtii, assembly GCF_009176525.2. Classification (NCBI taxonomy): domain Eukaryota; kingdom Metazoa; phylum Arthropoda; class Insecta; order Diptera; family Cecidomyiidae; genus Contarinia; species Contarinia nasturtii. The sequence continues at coordinate 9,368,084 of NW_022197486.1, forward strand.
AAATCTATTGAGATCCAATTATGAGAGGATTTTCAATTAAAATTTGAGACCATTTGACATGATCATCTATCGGTTAAGATCAGCGATCATATTCATTGTCAATGATTTTGCATTGGATTTTACCTTGATGAGTTCCAGTCAATAGAGTTTGTGATTTTGTCGGGATTTAATTGAATTTACAACTAAAACACAATCATCGTCATTTTCGATGTCGGTTCAAATCAGTTTAAAGTGTTTTTACGTGTATATTTGTCAATTTCAGAAAGTTGCGCAAATTCAACGCATGTCCGATGGTTCAGCAATTATACACTATCAGTGCCAATTGGAGTTGATAACCTGTGCAGCTTGTGTTTTCCAAATAAACATTAGGTAAATAGGCCATTCAATGACATATTATTTCAAACCATTTTTTTTAATTATTAAAATTGTATAATTGTTGACCGCTTTTTCATCTCTTTCTCTGTAATTATACTTTATTCTGAGTTCATATTAGCAATACACAATTTACAAAGACCTGTGACGAAGGTGACACATCATGCAAATGTGCTGATTATATTAGCTTCACTGAGCCACCATATGATGAAAATTCCACGGAGAAAATGTGGTGCGGAAGGTCACCACATCAATTTCGAACCAGAGGTCGTATATTGGTTGTTACCTACGTATATCAAAAAAGTCATGATAATCCATTCAACTTAACCTATAGCAGTGAACGTATGTAGCCTTGCGACTGGAATTTAAATCGATTCGAAATAATAATTTATGTTTTTTTTTTGTTCTGTTGCAGAAAATCTTCTAACATATAAAGGCGTTGTGTCGGAGAATGACACATCGGAAAATGTTGATGTTCTTCAGTCACCATTTTTTCCAAATTTTTATCCGCGAGATTTGATCATTGAACACTTAATCGAATGCAATTTAAACGATTCCACTGTATGTTACATTGAAATTTCATTTTCTGATTTTCAAATATCTTTGACATCGGTGATAGAGGTAAATATTAGCGAGAAGAAAAAAAACATTTTCCAATTTTCACTCGACTAAGGAAAGATCGCATTTTAATTTTAATATAATATTATAGTTTTACAATGAAGAAAATGAAATGATGCAAAAATATACGGGTGAAATATTTCGACCGCCAATAATTCAATTGTTGGCTCGATTCATACGGATTCGATTTCTTGGTAATGGAGGCTCCGGTGCTGGATATCGTGCAACAATACGCTATCTGGCACATGACTTTTCAAACACAAAAATTAACACCCATTGTGGTGGTCTTGTTGAATCATTCGGTGGCGCAATTACAATGATGAACATGACCAATTCGAGTGCAATGGCATTCGATTGTATTTGGTTAATAAAACCACCAAATAGCTATCATCTGAAAACACATCTTCTGGTTCGCATTGATACATTCGAAAATATGGGTAAAATAATAAAATGAATTTTGTGAATTTGTCGAATGTCTATAATGATGTGATGACTATTTTAGGAAATACATCAAGTGTAATCATACGGGACGGATCAACATCTGATTCGACAATGCTAAAGCAATATGGTTGGCCCATTCAAACAGCAGACGGAAAATTCCAAAGTTTTGTTACTACATTATCATCTGGATTTTATATCGCATTTAACGGTGTTTTTACACCGAAATCACGATTTGCCATTGTTTATACGGCTTTCAGTTATATGGGTGAGTTACATTCAACACACTTTTAATATTTGGCTATTTATTTCATTAGCTGTTCAAAGTATGTTTCATGTAAGAGTACGCCTAACATTAGTGTTTTTTTTTCTGCAGATTGTTTTCCTGGGCCGGAATTTTTATGCGAGAATCATAGATGCATTCCATTTTTCTTGCAATGCGATGGTTTCGATCACTGTGGCGACGGCAGTGATGAAAACGAAAGATGTGGCAACAATGATGGTAAATAAAAATGTGCAATTATTTTGTTGTTTAATGTGTGATCAAATTTGTATTATGAAATCATTTATAGCGGATGAAGCAGAAACCAATCAGTACTGGCTTACGCATACTCCAAATTATTTTTTTCCAAAAATCGATCATTATCCAGATTTAAAAACAGCTACATTGGTATTTATGGTTAGCGCCATGACTTTGGCCACACTGATTTTATTGTTGATTATCATTTTATACCGAATGAATCATCATGTGCGCGAACAAAGAGAATTACAAAGCCAATTACGGACCATTAGTGAACTGCTCGGTAAGAACAATAAAGTAAATGTTTTATCATTAAAATCTGTGTGAATGTTTTGTAAACATACATTGTTGTGTTTAAAATGCCGTGAACACCAAACGAATTATTCGTAACATTGACGTATTTTGTTCGCGTGTAGATAACAATGCAAATAATCAAAATGAAGAAAATGAAGCGGCTCAAGAGCAACCACCAGCATACGAAGATCCACCCGACTATGAGGAAGCAAGTAGTTTGAAACTAGATATGAGTCTTCGACGATCCAGCACCACAAAATTGGAAACTCACAAACGCAGAAGATCGCGATCCCGTTCAAGGTTTGCATGAAGATTTTTATCCAAAAAAATATACATATTTTTACAGCATTTTTCTTTGGTTCTTTTTTAAGAAGTCATTCTCGACAATACGAACAAAATTCACTGCTGAATATAGCCTCTTCGACACCAACACCATCCGAAATATTATTACCTGAATTGTACTTGACGGATCCAGCATCACTTTCAACGACAAATATAATCGAGTGTGAAATAGCATCACGGACACAGCGTAAGAGTGTTTTGTAAAAGATGTTTTATGGTAAAAAAAAAATCAAAATAAAATTCTCCCATTGAAGGTAGACATTCTGAATCAGTGAATGTACATTCTCGACGAAGTAGCCAAATACTGTTAATACCAGATAGTCCACCACCAGAGTACACGCCTCGGCACACACATATTAAGTGAGTAAAAAAGGTTTGGCACATTTTTTTAAAAAATCAATTGAACTTGATTGCGAAGGAATTCTTTTATCCTCATTGTATATTCCCCGCATTGAAAATATGTACGTTTACCATTTTTGTGAATATTTTCTTTCGATAATTGCAGGCAAATATTACAGCCATCTGAACAACCATTTTTGTTAGATAAACCATTGGATGCAGAAATGCAGAATGATGGTCATCTGGGTAATGAAATCGAGTGTCCCACTGAGAGCTTGGCCTAGTCACATCTGATCTCACTCAATGTGTTTCCTTTTTGCAGCTCTTATCATAAATACCGACCAACATAGATTGATTGATATTCAAGAGTCGCCATTGGTGCACACCGATCATCCTGAACAAATGTTGGAACATGAACATCCCGAACAAATGTTAAAAAGTCCCCATTCACCACGTCGACATTCATTCCAAGACGATAATTTGACCAATACAAATTTTTTTGAACAAAAATTTGCTCAATACATTCGACCGATTGATACTGATTGTGATAGCGATACAATTGACACTCAATGTCGCATTGAAAATAAACAGTGCTCATTGAGCTGGTTGAAAAATGTCAATGCCATGTATAACAATTACCTGAAGTATGAAATAATACCTCCGCAACAGCTAAAACCCGTTTTGCGTAAAACATCTTCCGAAAATGAACTATTACTGATGTCAAAATCAAACAATTCCAGTTTACGTGAACTTCCCATCTTTCGGAGATCATTCAGCAGCGGTCTTCTTTTTTAATAAACATAGAAAATAAAAATACAAACAAATTTCAAGTTTTCAAGTTTTTTGTTTGAATTCCACGAATATTATTTATTTAGTATAGGAAAATGTAGAGGCAAATATAAAATTATGCTTATAATGTATAGACTGTAAAAAAAATGGAAAATTAATCGATGTAAAAGTGAAGATGTGTTAGATTAGGTTTACACTTTAAATGGACATTGAATGCTATTTTAGACGATTCAAATAAATGTAAAACATAACAATGGTGCTGGCAAACACATTGGACAAACAAGCATGTGCATTGTGCATATAAATCGATGATTTTGTTTTTAATCAAACTCGTTTAGTTCTCCTTATTATCTTCGGTTTCCTGTAACAATATAAAAAAAATTGTTTATTCATCATTTATGCCTGAATACATTTACTAGACAAAAAAATGGCACCATTGTCTTCAGACTTACAAAATTGTTGGTCATTTCGATGTTTGAAAGATTTTGAGTTAGAAGTTGTTTGCGTAGACTACTTGAAAAGGGCGTTGAAACTGAATTGGCATTAAATAATTGACTTTCGCACAGTGTTCGATCCACTGACTGTTCTAATACTGATGGTTGTAATGTATTTTCTAAAATTGTTACTTCCATCACTGTTGACGCTTCGTGGGTCATTGTTACCTTTGCAAAATGATGATAAAAATTGATTTCAATTGTTCTTTATTGCAATTGTAATAGATCACTTACCTCTGGAGTGATGGCCGAACAATTTAAATCGGCTGGATTATGCTTACTCCATAAATCAGCGACTATTTTACCGTGTGGAGATGTAGTTGCAAGTACTCTTGGATAATGATATTCACGTTTGGATGGTGTTTGGCCCGTTGGTGTATACAATTGCAGTTCATTGTTATGGAATGTTTGCAATCGTGTTTGACAGAAATCGATGTCCGAATTTAATGTATCATAGAATTCATTTCTGGTCGCCTCCAATGTGTTCATTGTGTCATCAAACTCAAATTGATGCGCATCGATGCGATCTTGTTCAACAGTTACATCGTTTATTAAACCATTCAAACCGCCGTCAATATCAATTCTTGTCATTTCGCATGTGTTTTCGATCTGATTAAACATGTCATACACCTTATCGGTAAGAATTCTCTTTTGTTCCAAGAAATTCTTATCCATTTCAGCTATGCTGGTCAGTAAATTTGTTTCATTTTCACCGCTAACTTGCACCATTTCGGCAACATTTGACTTAACATTCTTAGCCGCTGACTCACATTCAACCAAAGTATCAGACATTTTTGTATTATTACTGGTCATTTCATTTTTGAAATCATCAAAAACACTCAAATTCTCTGCCAAATCGGTTTTAATTTGAGTTTCAACATTTGCCAAATCGTTGGACACATTTCGCACCAATTTATTATTGTCTCTTGACTGATCAACTAACACTTTCAGTTCATCGATCAAACTGCTGAGCTTCGATGTTAATTCGTCATGTTTATCGGTTGAAGTGGCCAATGTTTGTCGACTCGATTGAATTCCTTCAACGGTTACATCACTTTTCGTCACCAACACATTTCGCAGTTCAGTCTGATGATTGCTAACGAAATCAAAATGGGTGCGTTGCTATTCAAAAAAAAAAAAAAACACAGAAGGCAATGGAACATTTGAATAGTTTTGAATAAATTCGAAGGAAAAGAATGAGAATTTTTCATGTGCTTACCAAATTTTGAAGACTTAATTGACTTTGATCGAATTGTGCGTATGATGCATCAACACCGGTTTGTAGTTCAATGTATTTCTTTTTCAGCACTTCTCTTTGCTGTTCGGCTGCTTTTATGATTTTATCTTTTTCCTCTAGATGTTTTCGGAATATTTCGTCAACTTCTGTTCTACCACCCGCCAAACATTCTTCAATGACACGCTTTCCGTGCTGTTCAGCTTCAATCAGTGTACTTATTTTCGCAAGCATAAATCCACAAAGTTCTTTGCTTTGTTTGGTATTTGTGCCTATTGTATACAAAATGGAATCGTAAATATAGTTAGTTGATTTGCAGAGTTGTTATGGTCAACGCGGAGGTGCGGACATTTGTGAGTGCTGCTCTATTTTGTAATCAGGGGTGGCACTTGAAAAACTATACACTTCTCTTGCGACCAATAAAAATTCTGGTGATTTGATATGGGCAACAACTTGAAGCCGAATTTTCTTACCCATTTTGTTTATCAAAGATAACGTTTGATCGTTCAGCGCCGTTTTATATTCACCAAGATTACTAGTCATACTGATAAAATGGCTATTGAGATTGGTGTCAAGTTTTTTACACGCTTCGCGATTGCTGGAATCGTAATTTTTGCGCCGTTCAATTGAATCGTGTAATTTGTGCACATCTTTGGTGGCATTGTCTGCCACATCCATTATCTGTTTTCCTTGTGACGTGAGTATTTTCTCCGTTTCCATATGCTTTAAGAGAATTTGTTTCTTTTCTTGGTATCCACGCTTTGCTTTATCCAAAATCTGAAGAAAAAAAACAAATTATTTGAAAAAAAAAAAAAATCATTTTACGATTAAGTGAGCAAAAAATGGGGCTTAACACGTACTTCAGCTGTTTCAGTTAACGTATTTTCAGTTTCTTTGAGTTGTTCGGTGCGATTGTTCAATTCAACACAGATTTCATCCAGTTCCTTTTGTTTTTCGGCCAATTTTTCCTTTTCTGCTTTGAGTTTATTTATTTGATCAGTAAGTTCGGCTCTCTGTGACTCCAATTGATAATTCATCTGGTTATATGTTTCTTCGGCCATGTAAACACCATTCTTATCTCTAGCTGCCATTAAATCACGTTTCAAACGATCAATTTCTTCGGTGTATTCTTTCAATACGGTTTTCTTGGTGAGTTTTTGATTCACTTCTGGTTTATTTTGAATATTTTTGGCACGATTTGCATACTCTAATGTGCTGGTTGTCTCTTCCAAATCCTTGTGTCCGGGTGAAATGGTAGCAATGATTGAGGTTTTTGTGCGACCACCAAGTGACTCTTGCAAAAGTCGTGTCAATTTCGATTCACGATACGGAACATGTGGTGTACGTTCAACCAATGCCGTAATTACACGGCCAAGTGTCAATAGCGATTGATTTATATTGACGGTTTCACGTGTTCGAATACCTTTTTCATTGCCGGCTTTTGAAATATTTTCACTGCCAGCCAAATCGACTAGATTTAATTTACCGATTTTCAGTAATTCTTCACCTTCAATGCCTTCTTTTTCTTTGATATGCACCAAAATTGAAAAAACTGTATGCGAACGCGACGATTGTGCGTTCATCTGAGTCGATGCCATTCTACGTTTCTCTTGACCCTTTGCCAATAATTTGTACACATCAGACGTACTATGGACGGGAATTTCTTCTAAGCCTTGTACAATAATCGAACCTTTTTTATTTGGATCTTCAAATATACGGATTTGGGTGACGTCACTCGACGACAACAAATCACACAATTCCTCATTATACAATTCAAGATATGAAATACGCATCGTAAACTCAACATCCATTGATCGAAGCTCCTCAAACAAATGCGACAATGCTCGTGGTATAATGCCCATTGCCGATGACTGTTACGAATAATTTAAATAAAAAGAAAATCAAAATATAGTTTAATGTCATCATTTTTGGTAAACGATTTTGACAAGAAAAAGAAAGGTAAATGGATAACAAAAACTAACATCTTCGTAGGATGAAAAGCTTTGTGGTGTTTCGTCACCGATCATTGTGTGTGTTTTGCCGGTGCCAGTTTGGCCGTAGGCAAACACCGTGCAATTATATCCAGATAGCACTTCATTGATTAGCGGCGCAACGACCACATGATATACGTCTGCTTGCTTTGAATCCGGACCAAACGCACGATCAAATGTAAATTTTTTTGTCATGCGATTGTCAAGTTGCTTTATAACAACTTCACGATCTGATACCACTCTAACCACTTCATTCGAATGAATATTACGCTCACGGCTATTTATGGGTCTATTATGGAAAAAATAGAACGAAATTCAACCATTTAAAATGACACATTCGTTAAATTCCAATCGAGTGTATGTGATTTTTTATTTTTATCTCTATGGAATTTCGATTTCAGTTTAATGTTTACCTGCATCGAACGTAAACTTGAATATTTTCATTGGCCTTATTTTTCCCACTCATTTTTTTTATTGATACAATGGACAATTTAAAATAGTTATATTTTTTTAAAAGTAGACACACTTAATGGTACAATCAAGTGATGAATGACAAAGAAAAAAAACTAACAACGCCTCGCTGACTTCTCTGTGCTCATGAAATTAAATGAAATTCTGTTAAGATTTAGCTGTCAAAAGATGAAATTTCAAATTTCAACGCAATACAAACGCAATTCCCCTATCGAAAACCAATGACCAACAAGTTTTCACAAAGAGGTTGATAGGTTTTCGCTCAGTTCAAATTTATACGTTTGAAATCAGTCGTTTGTTTACAACTCACGAAAAAAAAAAAATTGATTTCATATGTCGTACAAATTGGTTTATTATTATTTTTTAAAATAAAAATAAATAAATAAATTAAACAAAAAAAATACGCAAAAAGTATAAAAATAAAAAATAGTCGTTTAAACATCCATTGTAACACAATCGTGGTGAAATGTGCGTGATGTAGATTGGTGGCGCTGTCGTCACATTTCAAATGAGTTTGACAGTTTAAACCATTCAAATTGCATTGTATTGCACATAAACACTTATACAAGACGCATATAGCATTTTAAATTGAATTTTACTGTTGGATATTCGAAAATTCAGCGAAATAATTATAAATTTGTGTGTTTTTTAAGTCTTTTTTTCGTATGTGTTGTCTGAAAATTCGGTGAATAATGTCTGAACAACCGGAAAATATTAAAATTTTTGTTCGATTAAGGTAAACACGAAATTTTTTTTAACACTTGATAACGAAATAAAAATTAAATGTTTCTTTACTTTGCCAGGCCATTGTCGAGTACAGATACTCATAAAATCGTGTTCAGTAATCGTTCAAATACGGAAATAACATTGCAAACGAATTGTGCAATTGATTCAAAGTACAAATTTAATACAATTTTTACCGAGCGTATAAATCAAGATGAAGCATTCAATGTGATTTTGGTGCCATTCGTTCGTGACACTATCCAAGGTTACAACACAACTCTATTTTCATATGGTGTAACGCGAACAGACATATCAAACAATGTTGGCGCATCGACCAGCATAATTTCAATGTCGACGCCAAATCTACTACAATCAGCATGCACATCAATTTCAAAATCACCACAACCACCTGAAACTACAATGAACACTCTCGTTTCGTGTGCGTTGTATCGGCTCTTTGAAAATTTAACACAATTGGAGCTCAGTTCATCCGTTCGAATTTCATATTTGGAGATTATCGACGAAGAATTGTACGATTTATTACAACCAAATAATGCGACTGCAGCCGGAATTCAATTGAAAATTTTCGAAAACGATAAAAATAATGTTTACGTAAACGGTTTAACCGAAACGACTGTGCACAGTGCAGCCGAAGCGATGATGATTTTTCGAATGGCACAAAAAAATGCGCGCTCAGTAAAATCGAATTCAATTTTTACGGTATCCATTCAATCGAAAGAAAAGCCCAAATTTCAAGTCGAAGAGAATGAAGAATTGTTTAAATTTCGTAAAATGTGTTTGGTTCAATTGGGCAGCCAAGAGAGTCAGAAAAAATCGGCTCGCGCCAAAACTGTACAATCACTCACCGGTTTGAATCGTGTCGTTCAAGCGCTCATCAATAAGCAAACTTATATTCCATATAGAGATTCAAAACTAACGCGAATCATGCAAGAATCGTTGGGTGGCAATGCAAAAACCGCAATTGTTGCAAGCATTGGATCGGGAAATGGTTCGATTGAAGAAACAATACAAGCATTAGAATTTTTAAATCGCATGAAATGCATTACAAATCATCCGAAAATCAATGAACGGCTTGATGATGCACGCACATTAAACGAAATGGCAATGGAAATTCGCAAATTAAAAATGGACATCGAAGCTAATATTAATAAGACCGGACACTTTTTAACCGATGATATGTATGTAAATTATCAGAATGAAATTCACACCACCAAAACGGATATGCGACGACGTCGACAAGAATTGTTATTGGTACATGAAGAAGGTGCCGATTTGAATTGTACCGTCTCAAATGTTAACACAACATTGTGTGCACAGACACAAAAATTGGAAGAACTTCAAAGCATTGCGTCAACCAAACAGAAACAATCGCAAATATTGTGTCAGGTGTCACAACAGCGAGGTGCAATCATTGATCGATATATTTCTACCGAGAAAACAGTAACTCAACAAGCCAACGATATAACAGCCACTGTACAGGAAGTGTTAGCGGATAAAACAAATCTAGATGCATCGGTCGCTCGGTATAAACTTGTTGACCAACAATTAATTGATACTGTTCGAGAATTTCAAACTGATATGCAACACAAATTGGATAATTTAAAGATATATTCAGCAGAAACACGAGCCAATATTGATGTCAAAGTTCAAAAAACGATCGATCTTGAGAGTAAGTGATTCATTTTTCACTGTTGATCGAAAATAGTAATTTTCTTTTTTTTTTATTCTCTTCATTTCTAGAAACATTTTTACGTAATGCAAGTTTGCTTAATGAAGTAATAAAAACAAAGTCACTTTTATTGTTGCAACAATTGGAAGTAAATCTTACCAAAGAGACGTCTAAATGCAATGACATCAAAAGTGAATTTAGCGAATCGCTGTTATCATATCTCAAAGAATCAGAATCGAATAGCACTCTTTACAAAGGATTCGCTTGCGAACTAGAAGAACAATCCAACTTAATCGAAGCACATTATAAAGAGCTCAGAGAATTGGTAAGTATTTTAAATAATATTTTTATTTTCAGCATCATTAACCGTCCCCCTCTTATCCAATTGCAGTATGTAAATCATTTCATTACGATAAACAATATGATCGACGATATTAAGCAACGGATGGCAGCTCATGGTAAAAAATCCACTGAACTAATTGGTGCAATGCGTTTGACAATTAGTGAATGTGCTGAAATCGGTACAAATATCGATGACAAAATGGAACTTATTTATGAGCAAATGCGTGAAATTGTTCATCAAATACAGCAAAATGCATCCGACATAAAGAACAGCGTTGAACCAGTTCTCATGGCATCCGAAAAAAATGTGCAGGAAGCAAAAGTGGCAATAGTCGAGTCATTGAATGCTCATTTAATTACAGTAAACGAACAAAAGGCACTACTCACCCAGCCAAATCTGTCGGATGATCTCAAGCTCATGCAATCTGAACTCAAAAATACCGTGGAACAAACGGTGATGTTGGCGAATAATTCATTGGAAAAACTGGCATCGAACAATACATTTGCAATCGAACAAAATCAAAAGTGTGTTGAAACCATTTCAACGAATTTACCATCGAAACGCTATATTATGGAAGCACATAATGAAATACCAAGTCTGAGAGATGATTTAAATAGGATTGAAATACGCATTTCAGACAACTACAAGGAAAATTCAGTTGTACTGGACAAAATCACAGTCGATACACAACAAATGTCTAAGAAAATCAATCAAGAAATTGATGCATGCCATAAACAATTGAAGTTTTTCCGTGAAATTGATTTTTCCGAATATACATCATCAGGTAAATGACTTTTTAAAAAATGCACAAGTCAGGTTTGATGGAATTTATATGAAACTAAAATAAAAAAAATTTCGCTGAATTATTTACAGGTGAAACGCCGGTTAAACGAGAATATCAAACGAAAATTTCTTTGGCTGCAACAACACCGCTCGAGAAAATAAAACAGCGTTTTCGCGATAGACTTTCGCAAATGAGCCCAAGTACAGCTGAATACTCATTTCTGAACGAATAAGAGTCCACAAGACTGAAATCATTTTAGATAATAATTACTATGTGTAGGAATGATTATGGCAAAAATGTAAATGCAATCGAATCACAAACAAATCAAAATCATATGTAATGTTCCGAAGAGAAGCAAAAGAAATAATTAAAATTAAAATCAATTTAGCGATGTAATGTGTTCCTTTAAGCAAGCAAAATATGGTGAAAATTTAATTTTTAAAATAATTTTTCATGAATTGTATACTTTAATAAAAGTTGGAGCGAAAAAAAAAATTGATTTGTGTTTTGGCATTCAATGAAATATTTTAGTCAATTCACGCGAATAAATGAAACACGCTGATAAAAATGATTGAAAAAGCATTTGCACGCCGAAGATAAGACCGAATAAAATGAAAAATAAACGATGATTGCCTTTTTTGTGAATTGGCATAAAAAAGATGAACGATTTTCTCAAAGTTGCTATTAGCTAAAATGGACAAAATCAGTGACACAAACATCATACAAAGGAGCATAAATGCTGTTGTACATTGTGTATTTTACAAAATGCATCATTCATTGAAACAAAGAGATACGGAAATAAAGAACGAATACAAAGTAGTCAAGCTGATAACAAGAAAGTTCCGTCTTTTATTCCATCTTAAATTTGTCGTATCGAAAACAGAGCGACCACTTCATAGCAAGCTATGAAGTAAATTAAACGGCATCGGGATTGTCGTTGAGAAACATCGAAAATGTTAGCTTTAAAATCCATTGAATGAAATGAAGATGAAAAGAAATCGAAAATTCAATTTTCTAATTGTAGAAAATTTATTTTACACTACATAGTCTTTATTCAACCAATTGGCGTGTTGCTACAAGCAACAAAACACACACACAGCCAGACATAAATGATGAGCGATGTCATCGAGAATCATCTTACTCTTGAGCAATGCACTTTGAATCCGAATTCGTCCTGACTTTAATTAAGTTTAAGAAGTTTTTGTATGCTTTTCATTCCATTTAGCTTTTTGTCTTTATTTTCATTACCACCCGCTTGGTTTATCTCTCTCTCTCTCTGTGTGTGTGTCTTTCCCTTTTTCATTTCGCCCGGTAGCTCATTTGTCAGAATGTGTTCATTATTTTTCACTTAAGTAAATTAACTAAAGATGACCATTTCTCTCTCTCTCTTTCTTAAAATGACTTTCGCAGAAGAATTGAAAGTGGCAACGACGGCGGTATCAACAACTGAAGTTTGAACAAAGACTAGCAATGATAAGCTAATGTTTTGTTTGTGTGTGTCTCTCTGTGTGTGGAACTGTCTGACTGAATCATCAAAGTCCAGTTTTGTTGAATCATTCTATTGAAGCGGTTGCATTTGCTGTTGATATCGGTATGCGTGAAAAATCTTTTGTAAACTAGTAAAGCTTAGCTGGCCTTTATGCATGATTAGCTTTGATTCTTTTAAATGAAAATAGTTGCAAAACGTTTATGTCGGTTGTTCATTTTGTATTCGACATCCTCCACTTCAGTTACTGTCGCTTTGTAACACACTCAAACTTGTGCCATACTTCACATCAAGATCATCGTATCCAATGCTGCTGTGTGCCGTACATCATTACATGCCGATGTAGATTTTAGAAATGCAAGAATCTTTTTTAAGTGGCCATGCACCAGTTCACTGCGCATTCAATGCATAGAAAAATAATTAAATGATGTCGTAGATGATGTTCAAGTAGAAAATTTGATTTAAACAATTTCGAGATATTTACGCTGTTGCAAAATTATAAAGGCAAGACAGCAAATGTAAGTAAATTAGATAACACAAAGTCCCCCTTTATATTGCTCAATTTATTGCGAACCATTCTGCAGCAATTTTCTATAGCATTCTGCATATGATGTAGATACAGGCTTTGCAGCCCAATTCAATGTCGTGCTGATGTTCGGTTGTGTTCAAATCCGAATGGCTGTATATGCGATGCAATGCAATGCGGTGCAAAGCTCAAAGCAACCCTTGAACAATATCGCCGACAAAGACGAAAATGAACATCGAAGCTGAATTTCATCTTGAAACTTACCAAATGAGTGTATGTATATGTTTTGTGAATAACGGCACTATTGCAATTCTTGGCCCGCATCTTGTTTCTTTTGCAAAATACATTTTCTTACCACGACGCCAAAATTATACCAAAAATACGAAAGAACACAAGAATGATTCATTCAATATGAAATCCGTATTATTAAACCACAAAAAGCAACACCGACAACTTCAAGTAGGATACTAACGCATATTCCATGCGAACCAAAAGATTAAGAGGAAACAAAAACCAAAAATATATAACATTCATTCTCTTCATGCGTGCTGCTTGCAAAATCTACACTGACAAAATTATTTAGTAAATTTTATAAAATTATTTGTAACTTTGCACCACTATGAATAAAGTTGGCAACGGACACGGACGTCCATTAAAAATGTCCCAAAAAGGCTGTCTGTCCGTCCAAAAAAAGTCCTGACGTCCGAAAATTTGAGCGTCCGAAGTTCGGGCATAGGAACTTTTTTGAACGGACGGACAGCCTTTTTCGGACATTTTTCCAGACATCTTTAACGAAAAAAATGACATAGAAAAAAACATATAATAAATTTTAAAAAATACAAGTATAGTCTATGAACGAATCCTCAGACAAAATGTTACCCCCTAAGAATTTTCGAAGAATTCTTTAAATTTAAGAAAAAAACTACTTTATTTTATTTACTTTTTTCACATACGTGTGCTGTTTTTGACACCGGAGAAGTGCAGCCATTCACCATCTCGCTCACCATATTTCCTTAATATTCCATGCCGAGCTGCACTTGAATATAAGCTAAAAAAGAGACCACGCCTTGCTAAACCAACTGTCCAACTCTGATAATCTAAAAGAATTTGTAGAAATGTCACTAAAGAAATTTCTCAGTGTATAATGTGTAATGTAACGATTCGGTTCGGCACTGCACGACACATGGCACGCACGGCATTGAGCCAAAGGGTGAACAATGAACACGATACGTAGGTTGCTCCATAATTTTTTTTAAAATGGTACTTATAGTGTTGCCCGATGTAAACCATTGTCATATTCGTAAAGTTTGATGTTTTGGTATGTATTCGTGCCCTGAACCTTTTGTCGTACGAACGCTATTTGTATTGTTTACAGTGACTGGTAAACTGCGACTCAACAAAAAAATGAATTTTACACGTGAAGATTTTCGTAAAATGATTTACTACGATTTTCGAAGTAAATTATCTCAACAACAGTGTTTCGATCGACTTCATTTGGCCTTTGGCAATGAAGCACCAACCCTTCAGACAATTTATAACTGGTACCGAGAATTCCGTTGCGGTCGTAGTTCGCTCAAAGACGAGTTTCATACAGGTCGTCCAAAATCGGCTGTTGTGCCACAAAACATCGATGCTGTCAGAAAACTGATTATGGAAGATCGTCATGTGACCTACCGTGAGATTGAGGCATCTTTGGGCATTTCATCCCACAGCATACATACAATTTTGCATGAACATTTAGCCGTAAAAAAGATTTGCTCTCGTTGGATCCCACATAAATTGACCGATGAACAAAAAATGGCTCGTGTGAGTTGGTGTAAAGAAATGCTCAAGAAATTCAATCGTGGTGCTTCAAAAGACGATAATAAAATCGTCACTGGTGACGAATCGTGGATATATGCCTATGAGCCCGAAACGAAACAGCAGTCGACTGTATGGGTCTTCCAAAATGAAGATAACCCAACGAAAGTTGTTCGAGCAAGAAGCACTTCGAAGCGAATGGTCGCCTGTTTTTTCGGGAGAAGTGGTCATGTGGCAACCGTTCCACTAGAGGATCGTAAGACCGTCAATTCTGATTGGTATACCACCATTTGTTTGCCCGAAGTGTTTGGTGAAATAAGAAAAAACAACCACCGTCGCAAAATAATTCTTCATCACGATAATGCGAGCTCTCACACATCTTTTCAAACTACTCGATTTTTGACCGGTCAAAACATCGAACTGATGGGTCATCCACCGTACAGTCCTGACCTGGCACCCAATGACTTTTTTTTGTTCCCAAGCGTGAAGAAAAAACTACGTGGTCAACGATTTTCGACACCAGAAGAAGCAGTTGAAGCGTTCAAAACACACGTTTTGGAGATATCAGTTTCGGAGTGGCACGAATGCTATGACAAATGGTTTCATCGAATGCAAAAGTGTATCGATCATCTCGGGGAATATTTTGAAAAACAATAAAACCATTTTCGACAAAAAACAACTGTGTTATATATGTTTTTAAAAAAAATTATGGAGCAACCCTCGTACAACCTATTCCACTCATTCGGTTGGATTACTGCACAAAGATTTTTGACAATTCAAAGCAGAGCAAAAATAATAGCACCAAATTAAATTTACAAAATAAACTCCTCGGCGCATGGAAGCAAACAATAATGTGAATCTACGTACAGTGTACACGAAGCCACAAAGCCAAATTGTAAATAAGAACAAGTAATTAACACATTTCTTGGTAAAGTCATCGTCCCGAATGTAAATCACATGAAGCACCTCTCTCTCTCTGGCTCTTTTGCTCCCACTTGGTTTTCGTCGAGTTGCTTACTTGTAACAATTCTGTTCATTATTATCCAAGTTTGAGAATCGACCACCAAAGCATCGCCGTAACAGCACACGACGAATACCATGAAAATATTCATTTCGTCAATTAGTCAAGACTGGCTTCAATGCACTATTTGATACTATATGGAAGTTTCCATTCAATCGCAAGTATGTTTGGATCGTGATGCATATATTTTTGGCTCGAGATGAGCATATCAGGATGTGTCTGTGTGTACGCGTGATAACCATATCTTAAATGTTGAATAGAAAATCGGATCGAATTGTTACGGCATGCATTATGGTCCATCTTCAATAGACGCTCTTAGAAAATTATAAAGCCGAAATTTTATGTGTATGCATACGAGTATGTGAGAGGGGGAGAGAGGGAACGAGATAGTGACTGCAAAAGCATAATTACTGAATATTATATTTAGATGTTTTGGTACGTAAATGAGAATATGTATTTTGGCATCTATTATGTACATACAAAATCACTTTGAATAACGTTAAATGTATTTACAAAAGCTATTGTGAAATTATTACAAATCGATCACCAATAGCCAATATCCAGAGATTAGCAAAGTCAGAAAAGCAAAGAACAAACATCTCTAATAGAAGTCTTCATTGATTCGATGAATATGGTTTCAGCAAACATATCAAAATTTCACATTATCAAAACACATTTTTAGTGAGAGAGCGACAGAGCGAGAGTGGAAACGTTCAATGCATTTTTCAAGTTTGTTTGTCTTATTTCCTTCGATTCTCAAACATTGATTAATAAAAACCATTCACATTATTCGAACGTTGTTTGTACAAAGATTTTATGTGGATATGGAACTGGATCCCCAACGAAAATCAACGCCATTACAAAAATATGAAGAAAATATTCAATGTCAATGGGTATAGCCATTTTTCTACGCCGAAACACACACACACACATATATATATATACATCAACCGCAATTCTGTGAAAATATTCAGTAGCATTTCAAAATCTCGCTCCTTTGCTATTCACACACAAGCTAAACTCACAAAAGAAAACAAAAAAGCTTTTATTTCCAACTACCATGGCATATTACACTGACGATGTATTGACAATCTGTTTATGAGTTGATTGAAGTTATTAGACAAAGTTGGAACTGTTTGCAGAACGCCAGTTTGGCGTTACACCAGAGAAAGTTTCAATAGATTATCCGAAGTCCAACGCAGAGAAACAAATAGTAAAGCAAAATTCATTATCATCATCAACGGCATTCGCTTCAAAATACAAATCTTTGTATCAAAAACATCATACACAAATATAATGTATCTGCATCTTTCGTACTCTCCACTTTATACCGCAATTTATTCAACATTGAAAAATCGTGTACCGAAATTGGTCGATACCCTGTATGCTGATGTAGTTGTACAAACACATCAAGTGCGTATAATTTTCATGCATATCAAACTGAAAGACATCAGAAGAACGAATGATCAAAACCAAACACACACTCGCTCCTTCTCGATGCAAACCCGTAATCGTTATGAAAACTTTTCAAATAAATACATACATAAATATGAAAAGTTTATGTGTGTACTGTGCGGTTGCATGACAACTATATATACATGGTGTGTCGAATGTGTTTCCACTGAGTTTTTTTTTGCGTGTGCTGCTGAGTCCAATTCAAGTTTAAGGGATTTTCAAACTTCAATGCGAAATGATAGTATTCACTTTTGCCTTTTGCTTTTACATTTACTTTGACATGCATCACTCATAATGGACCTTTGATCAAACGAACATACACACGACACAAGCATCTATAAACATATGCATTTCATGTAAAACATATACGGACATATCAAACGATCAACTACAGAACACCACAAATGTCATTCAATCGATTGGCCTAAAGCTCAAATGAATGTATGTGATTTACTTGTATTTTCATATTTTCTTAGAGTTTGCAGACCTCGTTTGACACATTCACTCAGAAAATATTTGCGACAATGTGTTTCCATTAAGGTATTATAGGCGATTTCAACCAATGAGCGCTAATATCGTAGATTTTTCTTTATCGATTCCACCAATACGACATCTACTAAAAAACTCGCCGATTTCTGTTACTAGTGGTATTTTAATACAGCTCGTGTAAACGTACAAACGAACACACTGACTCCGATTCTGTGTATGCGTATGTATTACAAATTCTGCACTCAGTCGTCAATCGTAGCTGCTTGTGCAAAATTTACAATACGCATACACAGGATCGGAGTCTGTGTGTTCTTTTGTATTAGTTCGTCTATAATACAGCCATAGCCGTATAGTTCGCTCGAGCTGTGTCAAAGCAACAGTAGTAACAAAAATCGGTATCTTTTTTAACAGATGTCGTATTCGTAGAATCGATAAAATTAATTTGTATGGGGAATATACGATACTAGTTCCCATCGATTTCAACGCATCCAAAAATTATAAGTTACTTGATCGCTATCAAACTAAGTTTATATGCGCTGATTTTTATGATTTGAGACCCAATAAACCAAAGCCGATAATTTAATTACAACATTTGATATGAAAAAGAGCTGCTTTGAAACGCCTGAAACCAGAATAGCCTTTCTTAGCCATTTTCAGTGTATTTTCGACCAAAATCACACTTTGGACTAACTAAAAATCATCTTCAAAATGATGTTTTTAGTTTTCTGTGCTTTAAAAATGATTTCAATCCATTTGAATAGTATTCAGTAATTTTTAAGCATTTCAAATAAAGACTCTCTCGTCCTGCATGTTCGATGATTGTATTTTCCAGTGAATAGATTGAGCTACAGCTATATCATTGCTATTTTCACAGCTCCTATTCATAGGCGCTATTGGTGACTTTATGATACAATTCCGAACGAAATGTTCAAAATGTAAACAGAACAATAGATTTATTGATTTTAGTATTTTTTTGCATAAACAAATCAATAGGCCTATTGTCCGGAATTGTATCATAAAATCGCTGTCCGTATGCGTTATTCACAAATAGCACCTATGAATAGGAACTGTGAAAATAGCACTGCTATAGCTGTAGCCCAATCTATTCACTGGTATTTTCACAGAGACGAAAAAAACCGTTGATAATATTTAGTGACTAAATTTTAGTCTTTGCATTCAAAAGAAATACAAAAGTATAAAAGAAAACAAATACTCTTTAGATGCAGAATACTTCAAAAGTGTCACAACACCATGTAGTTTACAAAACAGCAATGCTAACTAGTAAACGAAGTGTCGAATATTGGATGATACAGCCGCTCCATATTTTCTGCTTCAATTTAAAGTTCAACCAAAAATTGGAATTGAATGAGAACAAGAAAAGTGGAAGAAAAACAAAATGAGAAAAAAGAAATGGAAAGAGAATGAGAAATAGATAGATAGAAACAGAGAGACCAAAAAGTGCTGGGTAACCAAAAACGTTTGGTAAAATGCAAGTATTTCGAGCGACATTTCCATTTCTCATAAACTGGTATTGTATGAAATTCTGCACGTGCGTTTCTTCACCAAACCCGATGCAATGGAACAAGTGAATGAGCCGTGCATAACGACACTGAAACAGGCAAAAATATTACAATAGACAAATATAAAATGTTTGCATCACCGATCCCCTCTTTTCTCACTATTATCTGTGCCTGACGAAAATCATCCAAAAACTTTGGCCAACAATTTCTTATTTTCTTTTTCAATTTCTCTCTCTCTCTCTCTCTCTCTTTCCTTCTCTATCACAAACACACACACTTTGACACATGCACACAAATTCACGAGTCCATTATTTCCAAGCAATCGATTGAAAGACACAAACACAGTGCATTGCACAGAGGTACAAACGATGCGGATAAACAGAAAGTAGATGAGCATGTGCTTAAATCTTATATGCGAAGTGCTTAAACTGGTTCATATTTGTGTTTCACGCTTTGAAGTGACGACAAAGAAGAAAATCTCTATATAGCGATTGCCACGCATTGTTTTGAAAAGTTCATCCGATCATCGTATGTGGGTGAGTCTGGGTGCATCTTGCAAAAGCGAAACCATTCAATTATTCACATGTATTTATTATTCATAATGATAAAAGTTTGTCTATTCTAGCACTCGCATCCTTTGTAAATTTGCCATAATTTTGCGGATCTCGAGACAGAAGAAGAAAAAGAAGAAGACGATGAAAAAAATAATGTTGAACGCTCTTTCAATGCAGCATAAATATGTAACAGGCCGTACGTTTACGCCAATGTACACAATTTTTATGTTGTACAATATTCAAAGCAACCAACAGCTATACACAGTTATTCAGCCCGTAGCGCATACATTTCATACGTACAATGTGCGATGCTTAATATGCATATAAAACTCAATAGTTATCAGCGTAAAAATGTATACTGCTAACAATGTTGAGCAGGCAAGTAAAGAAAACCACACAAGCATTTTGCACAATACAGTTTACATTGGAAACAACCAAATAAATGCATTTACGAAGAAAAAAACGAGATGAGAGGATAACGAATGGAAGAACTACAAGAAATGTGGACAAGAAAACAGTTTTGGATAGAAAACATCATATTGAATTTTTGATTGTGCTCTTTTTGTACACTGTTCACTTTGTCCTGTTTATATAATTTCAACAGTATAGTTTATGCACAACATCAAAAGAACAAACCAAAGTTTCAACATAAGAATTATCGTTTTTTCACCATTACAATATTAAATCTCGGAAAAATGATAAGTTCGATACATCATTATTTCAAAGACAACATTTTTTTTAAAGTGATTTTATATTAAAATTTAATAAACTAAGCCCGGTAATTTATCTGCAACATTTGATGATTGATATTCATGAAGTTGCAATAGACAAAAAGTTTGATATTTTGTTGTCTATTAAAATGACACTTAACCCTCTAATGCATTAATTTTTTTTCGACATGAGAACTATTTTTCTATGATTATTTTGGTTTAAAATTACTTAAAAAAATAATCGAAATTCAAAAAATTGCATAGTTTACTCAAAAAATGCTATTGACAAAATAAGAGAACAATCGAATCCATTGTTTAAACTGCTATAAAATTGCTATAAACGAAGAGAGGAATAATTTTTTTTGTCAAATTTCTGTTTTCGCGTACATTTGTGTGTATAATTAAACAGCCGCTTTATTTTCACTTGTCAAATGACCGGCAAATGAAAGCCTGAACCCTGCTGAATATATTTTAATTCATAAATAGATTCATTTGTTTTTAATTATATATTTTAGACAATAATTTATACACCCTGCCTAAAGGCAGGGCTATGCACTAGAGGGTTAATACAAAAAATTATATTGTCTCGCTTCTGACCAATCTGACCGATTGAGAAATGACCCCTTGATCATTTTTTTAAAAGTGAGGGCCTTTTCTCCCTTGGATGGCCAACTTCAGAAGCTGTGGACCGCATAACGCTTTGTAAGGACCAATTTTACATTCACTTTACAGGTCGACGGTGGCTGATGGAAAATTTTAGATTTCGTGTCGATCGTGGATTGACTCGATTATCAATGGAAGACAAAACAACTATTTTATGTGGTTTAGCAATCGATTCCAAACGATTTTCGTAATTTTACCAGTCATGAGGGATGCATATAGGAAGTTTTTAATAGTCATAAGCACGTTGATTTTCTTAATGCGAGTCACGACCATATGGCGGAATGTAGCACCAGGCTTGAAAATTCGTTTAAATTCTTTTTTTTTTTTCTTACCTATTTAAGGTTTTATTAGTGAATATGGAACCATAAATAAAACCTTATATTTTCCGAAGAAAAAGTCCAACAGTTCAGTTGCTGTTATAAATTAAACTTACACCAGATGCAACTGTTTTACAAATAAAAAGTTTAAGTTTGCAAATTTTTCGAAGCGCCATCGTAAACTTGCATCGAGGTTACAATTGGAGTTCACAGTGGATCTGCTAATATTTGTATTCTGTTATATATATAGTATGATGTGTAAAAGTTTGACGATGCGGAAACAGTAAATAAATGCCAAGGGGGTAGACATAATTCAAATGATTCGTTGTAATTCATTTGTGATTTGAATGATTTGAATCTAGTTGACAAGTGACTTTACAATACTAAAACAAAGCATAAAATTCTATATCAATATTTGTTTTTTTAAGCAAGCAAAAACCTTTTTTTAATTAAAAAAATCAAGTATATTTCGTTTATAGTTAAAACACATTTCGAAAATATTAAATATCTTTGTATTTTTATTCTTTAACTTGATATTTTTTTGATATAACATGCATGCAAACATCGATAGTCAACTTCACTGTTAAGTGTCACACGAACTGTCAAGCGGTGATTTGAAATGATTCGAAAAAATTCAAAATGATTTGAAATATTTCTAATTTACTTGCAATAATTTAAAGAGATTTATTTTTTTCGTATAGATTTGTTCTTTTGGATTGCGTGTCTACCCCTAGATAAATGCTTTGCTAAAAGTAATTGAAAAAAAATATGAGCGAGTAGCAACAATGGAATAGAAAAAATCTAAAGAAATGAATGTGTTATTGTAGCTGCTCTTTTGACATTT
>NW_022197486.1:9391010-9423880 GCF_009176525.2 Contarinia nasturtii
CGAATGCGCGGTGCAAAAACAAAACTAGTCCTGAGCCGCAGTCAATTTCGCTTCATCTTTTTTCTATGTAAATAAACAGCTAAGATATGAACACGAGTGTAATATTGTAAACTCTTGTGCTGTTTTTCAAAAAAAAAAAAAAAGACTGGGTGCTGCTGTTGTTTGCATCACAGTACTTGTTTGCTGTTTGCTTGCTTATTTATTCGTTAAGGCTAATGACAATAAATTTTGTAACGTGCTTCTCTTAACACAAACACTTTTTTCTTGCTACTGTGCACCATTGATGGAAGTATACATTTTTTTATGACGCATTGTCTCTTCAGTCGTTTGTTTACTGTTTACAAGGGGCAATTCAATGTTCGTTCATTTGATGCGAGCAAATAAAATGTTTTTTGTAACGCAAGTTCGACGCAGTATATTCTTTCATTTTCGCCAATTTTGCCAGTAACCCAATTTTTTCCCCTTTTCAAATTGAATTATGAGATTTACCTTGATAACACATGCTTTATCAGTGGAAAATTCATCAGCACAAAACGATACAGTATACGCTTTTTTACATACAAATGTGTTTACAACTGGTTTTTTCGCTGTTGTTACTGAATATTGTAATTTTAAAAGTTGGGGAGACGCAAGATGTGTGTGCACAGAGTAATTGACAATCGATTAAGGAATTGTGTGAGTAAATTGTTAAGAAGCTTTCAACAAATTTAAAAATTATGGAAACAACTCACCCATAAAGATTAATTCCAGGAAAAATTACAACAGATAAGCTATATGTATTTACATAAGGGTCTTATAAATGGTTTCAAACAAATATGTAAACAGGCATCTGTGTATTCAGATGTGAATGATTCAAACGGAAACTGAGTCATTTTAACTATAGAACTACTCCATTTCTTACACTATAAAATGAGTTCTATCGTGATTTTTTCACAAACTTGGCAAGAGAAATCGTTTCTCATCTTTTAATCCAAAAGTAATCGTAATTATGTTACACATAAAAGTGCATTTTCGAATATTTTCCATCTCTAAGATGGAATAAAACGTGCCATTTTCAGTCTCAACCATTCATATTTACATAAAATATTTTAAATGTTGGCAACTTGCTCTGCTACTAAACTGCTTTAGTGCTTTGAGAAGAAAAACCGACAATTAATCCGTTTCATATCTACATGAGCCAACCGTTCCGGAATATTTCTAGGCATTCCATTATGCCACACTTCGAATAGCTTTCCAAGCTTGACCATTTTGTTGATTATTATTTCGAAGAAACCAATTCAAAGTCAAAAGTTTATACAAAGTAGAAGGAAGAGCCGCAAATTATTATAGAAAATTAGATAAACAAAGAAAACGATATGTATGCGATGGGATGCCCCTTCTATGCATCGATATATGATTCTTTTTTTCATTTTTTTTAGTTTAACCGAAAGAAAAAACTACTTATTCGCTTATCTGAAAGCTTTACTTTCAAATTGGGTAATAAAAATTCATTGACATACCAGTGTCATCATTGTTCTCGACATAGTTTGGGAAATGGAATATTTTGTACATCACTTTTAGCAACAAGTTCGGAGTCATCATTTTGAATTATGAATGAAAAGAAACGGATATAGTTCTGGTAGCGATCTAAGGTACACCACAAATTTTCGAAAATCTAACATAGGGACGGACTGTCAACCAATTCATTTTCCGGAAAATTGATGAACAAAAAAGATTTTTTTTGGCAAAACCTCTAACTAATATATGATGTTGCAGGATTTGTGCTACTGACGTTCTCGCTGTTTATAAAGAAAGAAGATATGCTCAACTGATTGCATAAAATAAGGAGTATAATTAGAGGTTTTATACTGTATGAGCTTCATCGCTGTTTCTGCTTTCATCAGAGTCTGCGTGAGGTGCTAGTGTGCTCAATGCTCATACACCGCACATATGCACACATCATGAGATCGCCTCTAAAATGGATTTGAAAATTTGAATTTGAAATGGTGTGTTTGTGAAAATTGCTATTCCTGATTTGATAAGATTGGCATTCCATGAAATTCGTTGTAAACAGATTAACGACGATCAAGTTTAAAATTAGAAAGTCGTTTTTCGCTTTGATGTTGTTTATTAACACATTTTAGTTGTCGACAAAAATCGAGGTTGTCTTAATCAGTTGCACACCGTAAAAGTCTGCAGTTGATCACGTGATTGATTTAAAAGCATAACTTCTTTGGACTTTAATGCAATTTACTGCTCTTGGTGATAGAGGATAAAAGAAAGCACATGCGGTGAGAGTGAAAGAGAACGAACGAAAGAAAAGTCTATCAAATTAAATTAAGGAAATCGAACACACATTTCCGTTCTCGACATATTTCAACTTTTCTGATTCGCCCATTTTCCTTGCACCTCTCTCGTTGTTGTTTATGTGCGTTGTTCGACTACTTTTCTGTGAAAATGCTCAAATCTAATAACAATATTTCTTTTCAACCATGAAACGTGTGTTTTATGCATTATAATGCATTGCATTGCATTACATTTTACAGTATATGTGGCAAAAGCATTTCATTCTCATTCTATTCCAATCCATTCGTAAGGTTCATTTGGCGGCTTGCATGTGAGTTTCACGAAATTGAACTTTCTCGTTTACTTAGAACAAAGTTGACTACCATCTCGACGGTAATGCGCTTGCAAAGCTGATAATAATACATAAAATACACACATATTTACGGAAAATTCGTGCAAAGATAAAGTTTTATCATGAAGTTTTCATTATAATGCTTGTGTCTATCTTATGTGCATGTGTATGGGGTTTTATGCATGCCTCGTTCCAGTTAACTGTGCTACACATATTCTTTCCATTCTCTCAGTCGGTTTTCGATGCGATCAAATTGAATGGGCTAGCCCGAGTAGATAATGTATTTTCTCGACTGTCTGACTGCCTCTGCCTGCATCGATGCTGCCTTTTTTTTTGCTAATAGTTTTTATTATCCAATTTTATTTATCGAAATAGGACTATTTTCAGTTCATTTGATCGTATAACTACAGCTAGTATTGCTTTTTTAGTCTCATTTTTAGTTCTGCACATGCTTTGATTTTGTTTCTATTGTTCGACCACTTTTTCTTTGGCCATCGCATTACATTGATTTTTATTTGATTTTATTATTTTTCGTATATTTTAATCGGCATCAAAAATGCACATAACACCACCAAACAAATGAACACATTAAAAGTAAAAGATCTCAGTACTCCGTTGTGATAATTTATATTCATATTTATGGAATAACTTCATAATTTACATGCGATATACTCGTTTCATTTTTGCTTCTCATTTTTATTTGGTGTAAGAACACTTAAAGTTTTCGGCTCTTGAATTTTCATTTATAGTTTACATGTGCACTGTGAGTTACAGCCCGAAATGCCAAAAATGTCTTAACTGAAGACAATTTTATTGTAGAAACAAAAGTTCGTCTATTAAAAACACAAAAACCAATTTTACGAATATTTAATTGAAGTGGAAAACCAAAATTTACAAATCCTACTATTGTAAGCAGCGTTTGGGAATTTTTCTGGTAAGTAAAATACGATCTTTATGCACAAATAATGAATAAATAACATTTCAACGCAGAATTTTGGGTGAAACGTTCATAATCCAATCGGCGGATAAAGTCAAAGTAATATTGCACGATTAGTGTGCATTTTTGGTGGTCGTTTGTTATGCTACCGCTAATACATTACTATAGCTATTTAGAATTATAACAAAAGCAATTTTCTGTGCGAAATTTTGTGAATCGATAAAACCAAAATATATTGTTTTTGCTTTGTTTTGTAGATGCGAAGAGTGTGTGTGTGCAATTTATATGTGCAAAACGAAATGCATGGAAACTTATTTAAAAAAAGGATGAGAGAGTGTGTGGCACGAGGTTGCATCAACAATTTAATAAAAGCCATGAACACAATCCATTGCAACAGCAACGCCGTTTGTTATGAGTCTGTCTCCCCATCTAACGCTGAAACATCCCAATTTTTCGACAAGTGAAAATGCTTCCAAAGTGTTTGTCTAAATTTAATTGAGGATTGAAAGTTTCTAATTTTGCGGGCAGGTAGAAGAATACGAGTGGAGACGACATCTACTCTCCTGCTCTCCTTCTCTACTTCGTTTATATATTCTATTATTGCAATGCATCGATGAATCCAGAAGGCATAACAAATTCACATACAAGACTTGAACGCATACCGATACATACAAAATCAACAGAACCAAAGAGAAACACAGTGGGTTCATTTACGAAGATCCAAGACCAAACGTTAAGCTAGACACAAAACTGGGTAAATTTAATATCGCTTCCAACGATACGCGCGCACACACACACGTAAATGGTGTAGATTGTAAAATATTATTGCCGAGCATACATGAAAATGTAAATGGTATATAATGATTGTAATGTTTGCACACAATGAAAATTAATTGAATATTAATATGCACACATTTTGCTCAGCTCATGCCACCATAACGCCCGAATATCAGACACTCTCTGACAGCAATATTTTCGATTTTGGCGATGGGCGAACACGGGAGGGTAGACGAGATGAAGGTGGCTTTGGCTATCAGTAGTTTTTAATCTCATTATTCGCTCCATAAACGACGTGAGAATTGTTAACCATTTGATTTTTGCTCATTTTCGACATTTCATACGTTCAAAATTATTTGGATTGTGTGTAGCAATAATAATAAAAGCGTTTTAGTTTTCGCATGTGTGCGAATGCGAGTGCGAGAGTGTGTGTATTTTTTTAATATTCAAAAATGCTGTACCGTTCGCTCATATCATTCTGACTTGGCCCAAGCCAAGTTGCGTTGTGTGTGTGTGTGTGTGGTGGTGGTGGTGTATAGTCGACACGGTTCACATAGTCGTTTTTAATTTATTGAACTAATTAAGATTATCACATTTGATATCAAAGAGTGAAATTAAAATGAATGTCATTTTGTTGATTCTGCTATTATTACAGTTACATAGTGTTACGCTAATACAATATTACTATTAGTTCGTGTTCGCTTCAAGAGACCAATATTCATTACGACTGGTTCGATTTTTCTTTTTATCGCTACCAAAGAAATAGAATATTCATTATTTTCTTTTCGTTCATTTTATTTCTATTGCTTTCGTTCGTTCAACTAAAATTATTCCAATTTTCTCTTTTTCATTCTCTCTCTTCATTTCACATGAATTTATCTCAATGCAGTGCACATGCTACACAAACAAAACTTATCTAATACTTGCCACGCTCATTCAACCATTACAACACCATGATCCTCGGTGTCTTCATATTTTTCACTTGCATATATGTACGTATCGTTTGAATTCCAGCTGTTTACTGGGCATGATATGATGATGATTTTCGCAATTTCGTTTCCGGCATATATTTAACCGATTTAACGGCACCGTCTATCTGCATATATACATATACTTTGTTCTATCAATTAAATCATTTTCAAAATACTTTAATTAATTTTGGAATTTATTTTCAAGATAAATTTTTGTGTTTCTTTTTTGAGGGGGAGAAGCCAGAAGCGCACATTCTGGAGAGCTTTTTTAATATTAAACAACTATTTAAAGTCCGGCACTAGAGGCTATGGTTTCTGTTTACATAGCATACGCATGCAACAGCCACAGTGAATTCTCAATAAATTCAACTCAATAAAAACCGATTTGAAGTGATGATTGCAACGGAGATAATAATAATAAACGCATTTTCCATGTGGGGGAGAGGGCAAATGTTGAAGTTTCTGCAGATTTAAGTTGATCGAATCGAGAACTGAGAGATATGGAGAAAGAGATGTAAGAAAGACATGAAGAAATGTGACATAAATGGCAACGGCACACTGATGAAAATTGTTAAAGTAAAATAGAGATGCAATTTATATATTTACCCGATGATGACGATGGCGTTGATGAAGAATGGCTTAAAAGTACAACAAAACGAAACGAAGAAAGCCAACGAAAACGAACAAGAAAAGTAAATCCAAGTTCATGTTATGAATAACTTTTATCTATAATTTATTTGTCTATCCATTGCTTGAAGAGAAAGGGAGGAGAGGGGCAGATAGTGAGAAGGAAAGAAACCAACTGAAACATCCACTTCTTGATTTTAAGTCGAGTGAAGATTTTACAAGTTGCACGAGCAGAGATATGTCATTGTGCAAAAGCACTTCCACTGAGCAAACATCCACTCGAAATGGTTGATTTATATATACGCACACAACCTAACACTGATGCATACAGACATCCAAACATATAATCAATCGTAATGTACCAGTAGTGCCGGTTGCTCTCTAAAAGACAAATCGTTTGTTTTCTTGACCATAATCGGATAATTAAGACATGTTTTCGCCATTCAGCTTTTCGCTCAAAAGACCGCGCATACACAATACGAATTTCGGTAGAATTACTCATTGGACAAATGAAAATTACAAGAAAATAACGCAGATTTTGTTGCAACATAGTCGAATCGCATTTGAGAATAATACAAATTATAAATTATGACTAAAAACCAACAAAAAAATTTCTGACGAGGGTCTTCTCCAAAAGAATGGATTTGAAAATCACCCCCTCCAATAAATTCTGATTTTTTTTTATTGTAAAGACATCTTACGCTACTTTTTGAATTTACCCCCGTCCCCCTGAAATCCAAGACATCATAAGCTATAAAAGAAACAAAGGTGAAGATTTATTAAATCGTTATCGAGCTAGAAATATCAAAATTACGATTTTACTACACAGAAAATTTTAATTACAGCTGTTATTGGCTTTTACTATCGTAAACACGTTTATAAGATTTTACCATAGTGAAATTAGTGCTTATTAGAGTTCCTTGTTGTAGCAGAACTTTTATTTCAGACCAAATTGAGACGAGGTTCCCACATCTGTCAAAAATATCACCGCAAGTTTATTGTTTAACTTTGAATCCATATATATTGCTGAAAAAAAGTCATGAAAACCAAACATGTCCGTTCTGCATACTAGTAAATATTAAATCCATTACACATTTTCGACACATTCAATGGGTAAAAACATGAAAAACACCATGAATAAATTAGAATCAAAGTAATATGTTAAATGGCAATGTGCGGTTGAATAATTTGTGATCCGTAAATGTTGCAAATGAAAAAGTACGCTCGCTTTCGGTCGTTGTTTTTGGTTGCTGTTGTTGCTCAAATTAGACAGCCATGAACGCATCGCAAAAATGTATTAAAATACCATTCTAAAAGTCAAATGATAAAACACAGAGAGAGAGAGAGACATATGATATTTTACTTTGGCTTTTTAATATTTTATATATTTATACCATGATAAAGTTTAACAGTAAATTTTTGTATATTCACGATAATTACGATATTTGCAATTGGATATTTCGTGTTCGTGTTATGTTCACAAAGAATGCATATGAATTGGATTTTTTGGATGTTGTATGTTTTAATACTTATTTCACTCTCATGATTTTCAATCTGCCTCGTTTTATTTGGAAATTATTATTATTATTTTTTTGTTACGATTTATGAATGATTTCATTTTAATTCATAAAAGTTTATGTTTCACATAAAAATCGTTCATTTTGTTGACATACAGTGTTGTTATGGTATTGTTTAAATTCTTCTCACGGATTAGATTATGTTTATGCGTTTAATTTAATGTTAATAATGTGTTATTGATAATATTTCATGTACATAATTCGAGTGTAGTCCATCATTAAATCTAAAAAAAATTGTTTCCGTCTCTCATTATATTTTGGATTCTTTTTTATATTCCTATTTTATTTATTACATTTATTCAAATGCCATGTAATTGTAGTAATGTTAATTGGAATGATATGCACAAAAGTTCGATTATTGAGTCTCCGTCCGCAAATTCATACGAAAACTATAGTATAATACGGTTCAGTGAATTTTCGATGAATGAGAGTCGATTTCGACAATCTGATATATTCGATATACGTCATTATTCATCACTTTATTGAAGTATATAATTTGGATGCATCTAGATCAATCCTTTGTCAATTGTTTTGTTAACACCGCACTTTATTGCATACTATGAGCGGAATATAACTCAACAAACGAACGCTTGTGCACATATTATACAGTACACTATTTATGTTTAAATTGTAAATTTGTTTGTTTCTTTTTTTTCTTTAATCGTAATTTTATTATGAAATATTAAAACATATATGATTACCAGCGTTCCATATAACACTACGTTTTTTTTATGAACGTTTTCTCTTAAGAAAAAAACACACACATTTGATGCATTTGATTACAGACACTATCTTTAGTTTTATCATAATCTTTCTCATGCTTTGCTTTGTCTATGTTGCTTATCTGACTTAGAAAATAGAATATTTTTCCCCCAACAAGTGGTTAGGTTGTTTGCCCTTAAATCTATTATGCTATACCGAAAATATTCCATTTCGAAATCAAAGTATACAATTTGAAAAAAAAAAAAAATCAAACGAAAAATGGTTAATGTGCTCGTTTATGTATGCTACATGCATTACCGTTTTCATAGCCATTTTGAATATGAGAATTGAACACAGAATACGAGTATGTAAGCTGATATTTCATGTTATACGTTCACTTAGATACAAATTATCTTTATCAATATATAAGTAGCCTTTATGCTTTCCGTATGATTTCGAACAGTGTTTTAAGTTACTTTTGATTATTTTTGTGTTTTTTTTCATCAACTTTACCATTTTTAATTATACTAATCACTCAGAGCCTTATTAATTCGATCGATCGAATCGATCAAAACATTTCCAATCAATTTCTGTCTGGTTGTTGTTTTTTTCTTCTTCTTCGTTCACTAACTTCAGTATTTGAAAACTAACAATATAACATTATCATATACCAACAATTGAAAATAAATTGTCCAGTCTATTTTCATCCATATACAAAAGAAAATTCGACACGATCACCCTATTTACATCGATTCCATTATATTTCCATTCCATTTAAGTCTGTTACGTTTCATTTGCATGGTTGTCGCGCACAACTATCGCCTGATGTGGCAATTTGGGCGATTTTCCTTCTTTTTTTTTTTACTTAATTAAGTCTATCTATTAGAATGTTTATCTTTTTTTCTCGGCTTGTTTTTTTTTTCTTCACTGCAACTTTTGGCATGGTAAACCACAAATTGGTTGTTCAATTGTTTGACAGTCATTTGATCAAACCTGAGTACTAAGTACTAATATTTTGTTGTAATTATTATATTAGTGTTATAAATATTATTCCGCAGTAGATGCTAGTATTGTGTGCGCTTCTGTTGTTCGTTTTCTTTTTTCGTCTGTATTTTTAGTTTTTTGATTTTGTTTTCGTTTTGCTGTATCTGCAATTTTTATGTGAAATGTTTGCTTATTGATTGTTTCACCGTTTACATATACATATAAATGGATAATTTCGGATGAAATGAAGCATGTCTGAATGCCGAAACACAATTTAAACACATTTTTAGCGGTTATCGATGGACTAGAGGACTCGCTCATAATATTTTGTAAATATAATCAATATATAAGTAGATATTTGAGATATTTCACCGAAATAAATAAGATATTTCAGTCAACGATCTAAAATATCTTTTATATTTACACTTGAACGTTGTGAGCGACGTCACTAGGCTTTTTTGTCATTTCGCGGTGGCTAATTTCATTTAAAAATGTGATAAAATGAGCTTCAATTATCACATCACATCAATAACATAATTTGAAAATGATATGAATGTCCGCTTTGGGAAAAGTTTCAACTTAAATCAAATCAAATCTCAATTGCAACAAAATCAATTATGTATTTTGAATTTTTTCAAATTTTAATTAACTTATTTAGAAGAATGCCTTCTATACTACAGACATCTATTTAAATTGACTAAAATGGCTGCCTGTTTGAGATATTGAAATATTGACAGCAAAAGCATGTTGCATGTTTAATACGGACAAATTATGTTACCGAACACAAAATACATACTCGTATTGTTTGTGTGGATCTTGAATGAATGCAATTTATTGAAGATCACAAGCCATACGCTGTCTGAATGAAACTTTGACTAGTTGGAGTAGCCCATCGAGAATTTAATCACAGTAACCACTGCAAACGCTTCGTCAAATATATGTGGATAAATAGACATGGGATGGAGGTCGGATGGGGGGGGGAGGGAGGTTTGTGTTGATTCATATTTATACATATATCGAAATAGTAAAAGTGAGAATGTGAGAGCGAGATAGATAGATAGAGGGTAGAATATGATTCATATTGAAGTCATCAATTTATGAACAAATGACACAGTCGCACACTGCTATTTACGGAGGTATATAACATGCGTTTGAATGGATTTCGTTCGATGTTTATCATGTGTCAATTTCGGGATGCAATTGATGTTGATGCTGGTGTTGACGATTGATAGTTGCCGTTAAAACGGAACGACGTATAGTACTATTGCCGGTGCTTCCGATGATCGGTGATGGACGTTGCTGTTGGAGAATTCGTGCGTCGTGCGCGTGACTTTGTTGTCAAATTTGTTGTGGATTTTGCATGTCAGCATCGAAATGAGCTACCGCTGACTGAGTACTGGCTGAATAATACTGTGTTATGCGCGCCACGTGAAACGGAACGAAAATACATGAAAGAAATTTAATGACAAAAGCAAAAATTTTAATTCCTCAATGAATTCACGATTATTATTATTTTTTTTTCTTGTTGTTCATTGTTGCAATTATTTATCATTACTATTATTAAATTCGATTTTTGTACGATTTTTTTTCTTCTTTTGTGTTTACTTACCGCTGTTCCATTGTTATCATATTCACAGCCTGGCTGCATTGTTAACTTCGTTTTGAGTGCTTCGGTGCTGTGTTGCATATGCTGTGGATGTGTTTGCATTTGTTGTGACGTTTGTGAAGCTTGTTGATGATGATGCTGATGGTTATGATGGAGTGTGTGCGTTTGATGATGTTGCACAAATTTATCGTTTCGTTTATTCAATATAAATTCCAAAAGAGCGACGACAAGCGATAAAATTAAGCCACCGATTAAAATAAAGAAAATGCCAGCCACATTTTTCAGTGACAATTCATTGCGTGAAGTCTCTTGTTTCTCGGTTGGATCACATTCAGTGTTTTCAAACCACCACTTATTGAAGAGCTCCGTTAGTTCGCCACTTTCAATCAACGATAAAATGGCCAAGTTTATTGGTACTCTGCAAAATAAACAAGAATAAATGAAATGAAAAAAAATACACCACTTATTTATTTTTTAAATCATAGTTGAGAAGATATTATGGTTGAAATGTTTCTTTAACGTTGTATTCAAAATGAATCGAAGCCAATTTTTGTTTAACATCAACGTACATTTTGAATTATTTATTTTGTTAATGATGTGGCACGAATTGCCGATTCAATTGCGCATCGATCTTGTCTAGTTAATTGTGTGCATTCCGATGAATTGTGTTTGGCATTTCATTGACCGCTATAAATGTGTTTGCATTCCACTGTTGAATGTTTAATGGCATTGATACGAATTTTGCTGTTTTTCGCGTTTTTGTTTGGTCACATTTTTTTGTTTGTGTCAATTCAAATTATTATCATACATTTTTGATAGATTGAAATGCACTGTCGTGATTTAAATTTACAAAAGCTCGATATATTGTAGTGTTTGTTGAATCATAATTGTGTAACCAAATGTAAACACGATGTTCTTGTTGATATGCGAGCGTCAAAAATTGATATTTTTTGAAGTTTCAACACAAAATGACGCGGCGGACGCTCGTTCCACAACACAAAATTAATTTATTTTATTTCATTTTTGAATAATTTTTATAGAGGGTTGACTTCGTTCATGTTACGATATCTATATCCACATCATCATATCAATGAATGTGGTTCCATGTGTGGCGGCGGGCAATAACAAGCATCCACACACACACACAAAAAATAATGGCAACAACTGTAGACAAACAGTTAAACACGTAGAAATGGTAAATAAAATAAATTTTAATGAAAATCTCATAAAATTGGTTTTGTCACAGCGCTCTTCGCGCTTTTTTTTGTTGGTTGGGTTATGCGAAATGATACATATGTGCAGTTAAAAACTGTATATAAATATGTGTGATATAGTTAACCATTTCTGTGGCAACGAACTGTCCTCAAAATAATTATTCTTCTCGTCTGTTTTTATGATGGACTCAGAAACGAATAAAAAAAAAATTACAACATAATGAGACAACTAATTAATCAACCTTTTAACTTATTCCTGTTTGGACATTGCATGAATTGAGTTTTTTCCATGTTTAATTGGCTGTACAAAGATTGTGGGAGAAAAACAAATTGATCAAAAAAAGGAGATCGATTCCATGCAATATGGGTGCACAGCAATATGTTTTTTATGATATATTTATAATCGGCAGTGCTAGCGCAGCGTTATTTTTGACGCGTTTCTTTGCCTGTTGGCCAAAAATTGTTTAGCAAACTATTTAAAAACGTTTTCATCAAATGTCCACTGTGGTTTTAGTAGAGACATCACAGTAAGCGCTGTCACAATGTTGCGTTAATATCTTGCCATTCGTTCCCCCAATGGATTTCATGCATTCGCTTTCGATTAACATTTCAAATAATTTTCATTTGAAAATTCTTCGAACTTGATTATTCCAATTAATTTAAAAAACACGATTCTTTGCGCATATTTCATAGTGGCTATTTTTAGCCTCATGTTCGATCTAAATGACTCGGCATGTGCACACATCGTTTGAAATTATGACGTTATAAAGAAAAAAAATGTGTATTTCATCAAATGCAATTTTGTTCGTACGCTGTTTCCCTTGCTTTTATGCGCACTTGTATACATTTATACATATATGACTATTTTATTGCATTTCATTAATCATTATTTATAATTAATAATTAAAAAGTATGGTCTTTACTCTCTTTCACTCGTCCGCCAAACATAATAAAAAATTTCGAATATTTTTCATATTTGTCTGAGCTTATTTATATAAAATATAAATGAATGAAATGCATTTTTTTGGTGTTGGTTGGTTGAATATGTTACGTTTGTATACGTAAATAACATATTTTTTTGCCGTGGTGGTGACAATGTTTATATTACCAACATACACCAAATCCAATACGATGACCGACAGTGTATAAACAAACACTAAATTGCATGAAAACGACAGAACATACATAACTTTTTTGATATTTCAATTTATCCACACTCACGAATTGTGTTTTTTTCTCCCGAAAATCAAAACAGCTTGAACTATTCAACATGCATTGATAAGTAATATGCTGATAAAAAGAGTTACAAATGTGAAGTAGTTTTTTCAATTCTTGCAACAACAATTGAACTACAAAAACCCGCCACGTTGATTAAAATTCGGGGTTTAGCGATTACCATTTTGCTTTGTATTTTTTTCATCTGCGTTTTGTTTCTAATAAAATGGGCACCAAATAGTCGATTTATCGTCGGTAAAATCTGTTGGAAAAAAAGTTATGCTTTTGTGAAAGCACCTTTTGGATTTTTTAAAATAAATCTTATATCCTTTCTATTATTGACACAATTTAAAACATGTTTGAATTCAGTTTTGTCAATATTGCTAAAGCCCACTGTTAGCTTTATCGAGCACGCTCATATTCGATTTAATCCAGGGGTGGAGGACTTTCTTTTTTTTCACGTCATGATTCACCAAACAAAAATATTGCTATCTTACACAGACAAAATGACAAAGCTCATATTTACTTTTGTATACGTGTATTCAACGGTCGATTAGATTCATGTATGTGTGTTAATCTCTATTTGAGCCAGACTGGCTTCATTCCTCTTTTTTCAGACGTCGGATTAGTTTGTTCGATATTTAACATTGTAAAGAGAAGCGTTTTTCAATCTATTTTTTGTGTCAATAAATCGATATGTGTTGATGGCTTATGGAGTTAACATATACAGTGGTTTCACCAGAGACTGCTCAATTAGAAACCAAAATTTTTTCAGATGAATAATCAAAACCAATTGCATTCCACATCAAACGGATTTAAAAATTAAAATAATCGGCAAAAATCGGAGCACGACGAACAATTTTTTCTCTCTCTCGCAATAGAACTGTGGCTAGATGTGTGTGCAACGTGCACAAATATGTCTTTTTCTACTTTTCTAAATGAAATGAGAAGTCTCTCAATATATTTCTATTATTTTGTGTGTTGAAGTTCTTCCATTGATTTTACTCTCGCCATAGTTCAGAATTTTGAATGCATTTGAAGCGTAAATGCCTTCACTTAACCCCCAATCGCGTTTCATTTGATTTTATAGATGTCAATGCAAGAAACGATGTACTAATTAAATGAAGCATTTTTTTTCTATCTCTCCATCTTTCTCTTCTTTCTGTTAAAGAGAGAGAGAGATTTATTATTCTTGTTATTGTTGGCACTCTGGATGTTTATGTTGTTACAGAAATTGAGCAAAGAAATAATATGATTATACGATTGCTATTAGGGTTGGAAAGGGAATTTATTATGAGCATTATTATAGATGAAAGAAGGAAAATGTGAAGCTACTGCAGATGTTGAAAAAAAAACGGCAAACGCAAAAAAGCGCAAAGAGCGAACGAGCGAACGAGCGAGAGAGTGAAAAAAGATATATATATATAGAGAGAAAGTGAACGCTCACAAAAGAAACGATTGCAATGAAATGAACTGAGCAACAACAATCTGATACTCGCCATTCGAAAACATAATTTAATGCCTTCACACAGCCAGCCGAACAACATGGTAAAATAATCCACATTTACTTAGTATCCAGCACAATGAAATATTCACGAAACGATGAAAAAAAAATTAACTATAAAACGAACGAGATCGAGAGAAAGAAACACTGAACACGAAAGAGAAAAAAAAAGACAGTCGAGCAAAAAAGATATGGAAAAGTGGAATACCAAATGAATCGCGAGCAAAAGAGCGATTCAAATGGAGCTACAATATGACGACTGGATAGAGAAAGAGACGAGCACGCAAATATGCATCCACTGGAAATGGCAATGCGATTCAGAATTACGTTCGAAAGTGTGGAATGGGCGATGGAAATGACAGGAAAAACGCAACGGATTCCGAGGAAATCAAAACACGGATGCGATTCAGAGGAATAAGGAATAGAAACAGAAGTTATTATCAGAAAACGTTCTACGGAAATTTTCTTCTTTCATCGAATTTCATTTTTATTTCTCGTTTTATTTCGACGTTTTTTTTCTTCTTCCTCATTCATTTTTAGCTATCCACGGATCGCCGAACGCGAATGCGATCAAACCAGTTCGTGTATGTGTGTCAGAGTGTGTGTGTGTGCGAGAGAGAAAAATGGGGCGCGCGAGAGCATTTGGTAAATGCATGCCGAACGTGCATAAAATGTACGTGTATATTTCGATGCATTTGCATTCGATTCGAATCGGTGTGTATATGTGTGTGTGTGCATTGCTGTGCAAGATGAAAGTGCATTGGTTTATCTGTCGCGTGCACTTTACACCCGTCATTCAATCCTTTTGTTCATCTTGACATTCGATTCGTGCGCAGAAAGAGATAGAGCGAAACATAAAAGGACCAGATATATACATTGCTGTAGTTTTATTTTTCTGCTTTGGTTTAATCGTCATTCGATTTTGTGATTTCATATTCTATTTGCCTGGCTTGGCATCGCTAGAGTTCGGCTTTCGATTTTCATTTCGATTTTTGTTGCTGTTGTTGTGCATGTTGGTCTTTATGTGCGTTTTTTCTCTCGGCTACATTTCATTTGCTTTCTTCACTACGTACATTTCTCGTTTCTTTTTTTGTGATAAAACATACGATTGGCTGTTTTTGTTTTGCAATTTTATGCGATGGTGTTACTTGACGATCGAATTCACTTCGGCAAAGCCAATGTTCTCTTATGCGTTGCGCCAAATGCAATTCGAAATGCTTTTTTGCTTTTTACATATACACACAAACACACACATAAATCACGCTGCAATTCTCTTGGTGACTCAAAAGAGAGCAAGATAGATAGTAACGAAACTAGTGCAACACACTCGAGATAAAATTGAAAGACGAAGCAGCACAAGACAAAAACAAAACCAAAGGAAAAATACAAGGAATAAACGCAATAAAAGTTATGTTTATTTGTATTCTTTATCTATAGCTCTTCTTGTGCAACGTTTCGAATTGAAGCTGAATATGAAAAGAAAATGGAACTTGGTGACAGGAAGCAAACGGAAATCATAATAATGTTTAAAATAAAATTGTAAAATTGTAATATTAGTTATGAGTCAGGAGAGAGAGAGAGAGAGAGGGAACGCACAAAGAAATGAAAAAGACACAACAGAGCATTGAGGGTGAATCAGGTGAAAATAAAAATGTGACAAACAAATACTGGCACAATATCTACAGAGATAACTTTGATCGAGCCGAGCAGGTAACGTTTGAACATTTTCCATGATAGCTATTATGATTCATTACTATAATAATCACAATATTTTCGCTATCTTATATTAAAATGGTGTGTGCGACTTGCATTTCAAATTTAAGCGATCCAACAATCCAAACTGTGGAATATTCACGACCATAGCATGGAAATCGATTTCGACTGACTGACTGATTGTTTGAGGGAAATAATTTTTAAAAAAATTTCATGCATTTTTCGTCACACAAGAAAATGCAGTGTTAAAATAAATGTTGACTTTGCCATGATTTATCGATGCAATCAAAATGTCGTCTGGTCGCACAAGGAGAAAGTCTCAAGTTTAGCGTCATCGCAACCATTTCGAAATTGATAAATAGGTATCGATTATTATCAGAGACATCGATGCAAGGAGTGTTGATCGTTGTCGATCAGCTCTCCAAAAATGGGTAAAGTCAGGAATGTAATTCTGTCTTCTGTTGTTTTTTCTCTTCATTCTTTCGTTCTTTTCGTGTTTTTCCGAATCTCACATACAGTTTCTGAAGTTCGCAATAGTTATACACTAATGCTATCATATTTGTTTGCCAGTTGAGTTCAGAATGTTGCACATTTGGCAAAATAAAGTGAAAAAAAAAATTGCAAGCATACGAAGAAATATTCAAAGTGGTTGATGGCGACAAAATTGTAATGACAAAAAGCATAATTTGACGCTTCTACAACAGAAGTTGAATGGCAACAGCCGTGCAGTGCATAGCCATTTTTGCAGTACTTGTAGTGAATGTCGCCAACACACGGTTTTCCGCATGTGACGAACAGAGTTTGTAAGTGCGTGTGGGTGTGAGTGTGGGGTAAAAAAATCTCACGAATTCGTAAAATTGATGTGTTGGTGTGGCATTTTTTTTCTCTTTCTCTCTGTTTCACTCTTCAATTGGTTGCGAATCTTCAAGTTGAAATTAATTTCTTTTGTGTAGATAAATTGTAGAACAAAAAGCACAGGAATACAAAGCCAGAAATGATATCACGCGCCACACACACTTTTCGTTCGCACATATAACGACAAGCTCTCGGCAATGAATCCGCACTAGATAGACATACATGTTCACTTGATTATTTATGCGAATTGTTATTATTATGACTTAACGTTGCGTTGCATTTTCTGACTGTTGTTCTCCCCTTCATCTTTCACTTATTAATTTTTCTCTCTATGTCTTGAAACTCTTTTTAGGTTCATTTCCACTTTATCTGGGTATATTCTTCTTTTAGCATCTGATATCTCATTGGATCATGAGGACCAAGCAAAAGTGGCAAGAGAGATGTATGCCAAGTGAATGAAGGAAAAAAAAAACAAACAAACTAAGAATGAAAGCATAGTACATTTTTGGGGTGCAGTGACGTTTGTGTTTGTATAATGTGTATGGCAAGTGATGTGTATTTGTATGCTCTTTTTAGTTCTTGCTTGAGTTGCGTGCAAAAAGCATTTTGCGTTGAAATTGCAATTGCAGCACTTACTTACTTACAGCAAAAGTAAAATATCTTTTGTTTTTCGGCTCTGTCGTCATTTTTCTTCCTTTTTCCTATTTGAGAAATTTTTCGGTTTTCACTTTTCTTGCTCCATCTCATTTCGTGAGATGCACCAATAAAAGCGACTACCTTTTTTTTATCGTCATAAGAATTGCATCCCTTTTCTCTCGCTCTCTTTAATTTTTTTTCTTTTGTTTGTTTTTTTTTCGTCATTTTGCTCGACTTTTTTTTTCACTTAATTTTCGTTCACAGACTCTCTTCTCATTTGGTATTATCATTTTTGTTTTGTGCTCAAATTCTTCGTTTTATTCGGTTTTCTTTTACCGTCGCTTTGTCCGTGTTCTGTCGTTCGTTACCCAAAAAGAAAAAAAATTATGAATGTATTTAATCAAAAAATATTTCTTTAATTTATGACTTTATTAAAATTTGCATTAGTCTTTCGCTCGTTGGGTGTACGTCTAATGGTTGTGCATCTTTCGTTCTACTTTTTGGTTGACGTCCTGTGAATACAGACCGTGTATGTGAAAACGAACAAAGTCGCTCGCAATAAACTTGTATCTTCCCGCTGTCATTTTCTCTTTCATTCACGCTCGTGCTCTTACTCCTCTCATTCCAACTATCTCTCTGTCTCTTCCATTCGATCTCGATATGTCTCTCTATCTCAGACTTTCGTGCTTTTCTTTGAATTTGAGTAAACTAAATTCTTGGAATAATTGACTTGAAATGCGCTGCTTTTATGAACTGCTTTTTGTGACAGAGCGACAGAAGAATTAGTAAGTACTTTTGAAAGTATTTTTTTTTATATGCCATCGTTTTTCTACTGTTTTTGTTGTTGTTGGTGTTGTTTGCGACAATTTTTTTTTGTATCATCTTTTTTAATATGTGTATCTCTGCGCAACCGACAAAACTTTTCAAATCGCCATGTGACAGAGAGGAAGTGCAAAATTGAAATGTTTGTTCGTAAACGACTCAAATAAAAGAATGAACGGAAAACATACGTTTGTGTGCGCTACAATTGTGCGGTCAGCCTATTAAAATTCAAAATCAGTGTCGAAAGTTTTCGAAAAGATTTTTTTTTTCATTTCAATTAGATGTGGAAGTATTTGACGAATTATTATGTCGAATCGATTGGAATACAATTTTTCAAATGTACGGCTAATAAAGAACTTCAATTTGGAGAAAAAAATGATTTTCAACAAACCTGAGAGGTGATCCCAATGGTGTACCGATGCCAAATCCTTTGCTATCCAAATTTTGGCCAACTTTCATTGTATCGCATGGTTTTCGTACGTTTGTATAATCATTTTTCGGTGATTCGATTAATAGTGCATATTTGCCTTTTGAATTGCGTACTCTTTGGATTCCTTCTTCGTACGAATCGACAAAGACTTCGGGCCGTGATGACATATACTTCCACATGTGAGCATATAAATCGATTGGCGATTTCTGGAAATAAACAAACTGGTTAGAATCATTTTGAACCGAAAAAAAGGAAGAAGAAGAAGAAAAACGACCCATTCGTCAAAACGGCAAACGGAAGGCAATGTAAAATGAAAAGGCAAAAGATTTTTCTCAATACCATTACAATAGAAATGGTATGCTAAATAGCGAGAGTGCGATAATTATCTGTGATTCGTATTGTTGATTCGGCTTTTTGTTTTTCTTTTTTTGCTTTGAACTAAATAAAAAAGATTATGACAGCTTCCATTTGAGTGGGCAAATGTGTTTTCGTCGTCCATCAAGTGTGTTCCAAAGTAATTCAACAGCAAAAATGCTTAAGTGGTTGTCCAATCTTCGGTTGCGTCGCTGCTTTAATTAACCTTTTTTTTCCTCTCTCCGAGTCGTCATAAAACTTTTGCAGTAGGCTTTCTTCGCGCTTTTGTCGATTTGTTTGCTTGTTCGCACAAACGGAGGGACTAACAATCCCACTTTGAATTTGTTGCTGGTGATTCGAATGTGTGTCGACAACGTGCAGCATTGGAATAATAATTAATGGACGAAATAGAGATTATACGGGGCAATTTGTGATTCTGTGGAAAATAAAAACTTTATTGGCTGTTGTAATTCTTAATGGTAGCTCTTAATTCACGGGAAATATCCACGTTTTCACGTCTCTTCCAACTCTGCAGTTTGTATTTGATGACAACACATTTCCCATTCACCCACCGTTGGTTCGAATGTATTTTTTTAACAGTTGTTTGTGTATGTGTGTACAATTCTCACTTTCTTCACTTCCCTTTATCTCACGCTCTCTCTCTCTCTCTTTCTCGCCACACACGAAATTGTGTGCACACATTAACACTTTGGAATTGGGTTTGCCTGGACAATTTACCGTAGTTTATTTGGAATGGCCAAATTTTGTTTTTTTTCTCGACATTTTACGATTCACCTTTGTATAAATCTTCGAATAGCTGACGCAATTGACATGAATCGTCAGATTTCTGTTTTGATTTCGTCTTTTTCTTTTCGCTTTCTTTTCTTTCAATGTTTTTTTTTTATCTGCGAATGGTGGGAATGAGAGGAAAGTAATTTGCATGCCATGATGTTGGCATTCAAATGCACAACACGAATCGTTACATTTCGTTACGACTTGATCCGTCAACAAAGGAATATTTCGTCAAACCAAAAAATGCAATCAAGGTTAAGACGCGCACAAACACGAAATGCCACGCAACAAAATGAAATGGAACGTATTAGATGTGATGATTAACGGAGATGGGGTAAAATTATAATGGAATTGACGGTAATAAAAAAAAGTGAAATACAAAAACAAATAATAATAGAATGAATGGCAAACGAAACTTTACACGGTTCTATCAGATTTGAATCATTTACGAGAACGGCGCCGATAAGATCCTGCATCAGTTTCGGCAATTTCGCTTGAAATTTGATTGGACACCAAGTTCCCTTCCCGCCACACTCTCTCTCCCCATCTGTCTTTCTACACTTTTTTTGCACCTTATTTCATTGCTCTGAAATCCATAGAAAATCAGATTTTTTTTAATTCTCTTTCTCGTTTTTTTCCCGGTTTGTCCTGCTCTCAATGTATTTGCTTTCATTTAAAGAAGTTTATGTTTGTGTTCAGACTCTGCCTTTTCTTTTCATTTATTTTACGGCGGTTTTTTGTTCTCGATTCGCTCATTGACATTGCAAAAGCGCTTTTGGTGCTGGTTTTTGTGTGCAATTTGCTGCTGCTGCTGCTGCTGTTTTTGGTGGAACCAATGCTTTCTTTGACGGTACGCGATATTTCTTTTGAATTGAAGTTTTGTGAACAAACATACAAAACGAACTGAATGATGTGTATATATATACATTCGCTTTTTTGCACATGAAAACCAAAAGCCAGAGAAAATTAAAAAAGTTTTGGAATGTGATGTGTTTTTTTCTCTCTCTCTCTCTCTCTCTCACTCTCACTCGGTCTCTTCTATGTTGCCGGTGTTCTGCAGTTGGATCAATTTTGAGTGTTCAACAGAACAACTATGCGAAAAACAGCATTCAATAAGAAAAGCGGCTGTTGTTTTACGTTTATCCGTTATTTGATTTGTCATTGCTGCACTTTTTTTTCATATTGTGTGTGTGTGTGTGTTTTGTTGTTGTTTTTTTCTCTGTTGCTCGGTTCCATTTTATATTTTCGTTTGGCTATATAGCAGCTGTAGAAGTGCTTTGGTTAATGTGTATATTTCTGGTGAATTTATCTGTTTCTGCATGCTGAACCATGTCAATTTGCTGATATTTTCAAATTTATGTCAAAGCAATGCGATAAAACGACATATTCAAATCCATAAAAGAAGTGCGGTTCTCATGAGAATGCACGAAGCGGATGCAAAGCATAGATTAATTCGAATTTTTCTGCAGTATGTACCCGCAGAACATTCTATCGCTTCTATATGTTGTTGGTGTTTTTTTTTTGTCGTGCATCCGCTAGATGCTCCGTTGCAATAAACGATTTTAATCGTATTTCACCGTCGAATGGCCAATTTGCATTTTCATTTCAGTCGGCGACTTTTTTTCCAATCCTTTTCTTTTGTCTATCGTTTGACAAAGAACCTATTGATATTGCTATTGC
This sequence comes from Contarinia nasturtii, assembly GCF_009176525.2. NCBI lineage: Eukaryota > Metazoa > Arthropoda > Insecta > Diptera > Cecidomyiidae > Contarinia > Contarinia nasturtii. The sequence continues at coordinate 9,413,024 of NW_022197486.1, forward strand.
AGTGTACTTACATTGAAAAAATCCATTGTTGAGCCAGACAGCAGAGTTCCGTATTGGACCTCAGTTTGATAGGCAAGATCCTTGGCTGATTTGATCGGTGTTACCATACGTTCAACGGTTAAGAATGCAGCCAAATTGGCGGTATACGATGAAATTAGAATGAGTGTAAAAAACCACCATACCGAACCAACAATGCGACCGGACACTGAACGCGGCGATATGTCACAACCTTGCTGCATAAATGCGCCCAGTGTAAACCAAAATGAATTCGATATGCTAAATTCATTAACAGCTGGCTGAGTTGCCACTTGACCGGATATGTGGCTCACATCACCTTTATCGGTACACCAAAGAATAAAATAAAACGATAGAGATATTTTAATCATTTATTTAATGGTACAAAATGAAAATTTCATAATCGTTTAAAAATTAGAAATGAATTTAATTTTTAATTTAATGATTGATCGGATTAAATAAAAAACAAAATGAAAGCATGAATATATTGTGTTGGCATTACCGTTTATTTGAACGATGCGCCATTCCTGTGGCGAGAATCTCGAAACAATGAAAAGCACAATGCTAACTCCAACATAAGCGAATATCACGCACATCTATATAAACATCAAATGGTATATCGTTATGACATGATTGGATCCAATATTAATAATAAAAATTGTATTGAATGAAACGTAAATATATTATAATGTCTTGATATCATCTCTAATGTGTAGTTATCGCTTACCCAAATCTCTTGTGATAGTGGATTCAAAAAGCTGAACACTCCCGGATTCTGTTTGATTGGTTTTTTAATCATAATCGAAATGCCCAACGACATAAACGGCTTACTGAAATCGATAACTCGTTCGCGTTCAGCTGTTATGGTCATCGGTGCAATAGCTATATCCGCTTCCTAATTTTCAAGTAAAATTACAAATAGAAAATGAGATGAGCTCTCAATACCAATGCAATATGAGATAAAACAATTGATCTCAATCTTTTCTCTTTTCTCTTTCCTTAAATTCAATCGATAGCTGTCTGATATTATTGAATGTGGCACATTTGCGACAAATGCTGGATTCATCGAATATAAGTGCTAGGAACTTGGTAAAAATCAACACAAATATTCTATCTCTATCTCTATCTCTCTCTCTCTCTCTCTGCGTGTGTGTGTGTGTCTCTCTCTCTTTCTGTGTCTCTTCAATTGAATTGTCGATGGTCATTTTAGTGCAAAAGAACCGACAACCACACAGAGCGGACGAGAGAGCAAATAAAAAGAAATAAAATAATAATATTGAGGATTACTTCGTTCAGAGTGAAAAAGAGATGGGCAAAGAGTGGATCTTCATACGAAATATTAATAAATGGAAAATGATAGTAAAGAATTGGATGGCATAAAGCTTTAAAAGCATTGCATATGTGTGTGGTGTATCATCGAAAAATGCTGCTAAAATTTCATAACCTTTTTGAATTCGAATTCCGATTGCGAATCGGATTCCATTTTAATGGACTGCACTTTCCCACAAAGCGTAAAAATGAAGCATTTCCCACATACTAATAATCTAATTTCAAAGCATTTCCAATATCTTGTACACGTGTTATTGCACTCTTGATGCGAATGACGTGTAAAGTGAATATCACCAACGGCAGTTATATAATCACCCCGATCACACAGTCCACTAACATTTTATAGTGCGGTTCAAAATGAATTTTTGCCTCCGTTTTACGTTCCATATCATTCCCATTTTGCTGTAGTATGTGTGCAATCGTTTACTTTCTCACTTTGCCAGAATATTTATTTTATTTTCTGTATTTTTCGCCTCTCATATATCTCATTTAAAACGACACCCCCCGTCCTCCAAACCATCTCCACCTCATCTATCCGCAACAACAAAAAAGAGAAAACGTTTCACTTTGAAACGATTTGGTCGTTCTTTTCTTTCCCACTGCGCCTCAACTACACACTCAACCGATTTTGATTATTATTTACTTCGATTTGGATTCGATTTGTGGCAATTCACAATAACTAAAGTGGTAACCTATAATAACATTTTCGCACGAAAATTGTCGCTTTTATTATAACTATTATTGTTAGTATTGTTATTACATGTTTATTTAGGTTCTCAGTATGGATCAGAGCGTCCTTTTGGCCGATAGCCTTTGTGGCTACATCAATGGATTTGTATTCCGTCATTTTCATAGTTTGTGTGTGTTTTTTATATTATTTCCTATTTTATTCCATTTGTTCAGCTTCATATTGAAGGCCACATTGAAGAGCACTTTCCAGTTGTTGTGAGTCTCGGTGCAATTTTAGTGGTGGCGATACAAACGAATTTCAAACATGAAATAAATATGGCTAAAAGCGAAAGAAAATTATCGAAATTGGATCGACTTAATTCAAATAAAAAGCCATTGGGCTTTCATGCACATTCGTGGCACTGTCCAACTGCACATGTATTAGACTCGAGCTAGCTTTTTTTATATTCTGACGTTTTTGTTGACGATATTCCGAAATTGATCGATCAAATATCGTGCACGAACGAAATTGGTATAAATGTTTAGAGTAATCGGACACAGTCATAAGCTCGCTTAATGTGAACTCACACACCATAGAGACGAGCACATAAAACATCCACAGAAGGGAGAAAAAAAATCTTATAATAATAATCATGGAAATAAAATTGTTACCGTCGATGTGCCGTGTGTTTGGTTGCTTGAGATATAAGTTCACATAAAACACATAAAACGAATCAGGCCAAAAAACGAAAATCATCTCACACAGAATTCGTTTGAAGCTCTTTCTTTTTTTTCTGTTGTATTCATCAATTTCCAGAATTCAATTTTTATTTATTTCATACTGGTTTGGCGTTGCACAACTTTTTCAACCCGATTCCATTTTCAGACGGCATAATATTTTTAATTCATATGCTTTCTTCTCTATGTGTTTTCATCGTATCGATTTGGCTACCTTTCATTGGGAACCGAGTCTCGGTTGTGATGATGCAGTTTTTCTAGCCATGTCGTTTCGCATCATTCACATTGAACGCACTGGATGGAGAGGTGGCATTTTACATTTTTAAAATATTTCATTTTAACATGATTTTTCTCTTTCCCAAACGAATTATCTATCTTTAGATGAATTTGTAAGGGAAAAGACTCTCTCGCACACACACTCAACACTACCGCACTTTCATATTCAATCGATGGAAATTGTCTGTAATAAGTTCATCTTACAAGCAATGGTTGCAGCACTGACTAAGAAAAAATGACTACATTCTTTTATTCGGAATACGGAAGAAGAAAATTGAGAATCTACGAAAAAAATGCAGAAATATTAAAAGGAAACGAACAAAAAGATGGGAAAAAATGGAGTTATGTCGATGATGGTTGTGAACAAGGTATATTTCAACTTAAGTATCAAGAGCCGAATAAAAGATGATCAACACACTTATAACATTTTACTAGTGAACTTTCAGTGTCGAAAGTGTGTGAACGTGTTTTTTTTTGCGTTCAACTTTTTATTCATTTTTCGTTTCTTTTCACTCTCTTCTCGCCAATATAGAATGAATTCAAACGATTCTTTTGAGGCTATAAAATCCATAGAAATGCTTTTTTTTTGCATATTATACAAGGTAAAACTGAAAAATGCACAGACTTCCGTTTTATATTCTGACGAGAGAAATATGTTAAAATATGAAGCATGAAAAGAAAACGGAAAAGATATTGGATATCGCAATGGTTTCAAATGTAAAGTCAAAATGCAAGAAGAAAAAAAACAGTCTGAAGGAAACGAAACGCTTTGTGGGCTAAGTCAAAAATAAAAACTCAATCGAAATTTCCGTAAAATATGCTGCAGAAGAGGCGGAAAAAATTGCCGAATTAATAGCTGTTTTGTAGAATGCGGCGAGCAAAGATATTGAAATCAGCTCGTCCGATCAAATAAATTCGTCGATCTGACTGCCACTTTTTTTTACATATATAATAATATATCACCATATGGAAAAGTTTTTTTTTCATCTCCAATCATACATGCACACACACACAGTAAAGAATATAGTAAAAAAGCTTAATGCGTTAATGTACTCAAATGTATCTTGGTTTCCAATAAAATGAATGGAAAATGTTATATCAAGTAATTTTGTTGTGCAAAATGGCAATTGTCTCGTCTTTCGTTCCAATCAACCAAATAAATGATGTTGTTAATTCAATCGTTCCATATTGTTTCACAATTAGAATCAAACGGCTTATTTTCCTTATACGGAAAATTCGGTTTTGTTCGTATGCTGAATTCCGTACACACAAGACATTCAACAGCAAAAGAAAAAAAAAACTCTTTGAAAATTCAATGGAGCCGCTCTCGGCTTCAACTGTTGATAAAGTTTTAAACATCAAATTCTTCGTTAACTTCATAATTCAATAAAGCATCGATAACAAAAACATGATAGGGCACATTTTGTGAGATAGGAGAACATACCGAATATCAATGAAATGACATTGAAGAGGCATTGAAAAGTTTCCCCTGTTTCAATTGAAAACGACAACAACTATGCTGATGATGACTGGAAACGATGTCGAATAAAAAGAAATATATATATATATCACCAATAAAATCGTTGTTGAATGAACGTGTGCAACATCAACTATGAGCGATGCAAAAATGAAGAGTGTCAACGACTTAAACATCCCTTAGATTATTTCGTTTTTTTTTCTTCTTTACTCTTCTCTGGTGCGTATTGTATGTGAGTGAATGTAAATTGTGAGAGAACATGAGAACGGGGTAAAAAAAAATGCGAAGATACAAAGTAAATAAAAAGCTCAAACATCAATATCGAACCACATCAACTGACGATTGGTTGGAAATAATGCAAAAATTGCTTGGAAAAGTAATCAAATTGCTACCGATAAGAATAATCATAATAATACCCCAATTCGAATAAGTACATGTAATAATAATAATACATTGTCAATTTCATTTGGAATGCTCAGTACACAAGAAAAGAAGAGCGTATTTTATGGCGCACATAGCAATGGTGTAGTGGCAGTGACAGTGGCAGCAACAATCGAACGACAAACATGTGAAAATTAAGTAAAAAGTGATGTATAGTCAAAGTGAACCGAAAAGAAAAAAAAGCATCAACCAAGAATTGGCTAGAATATGGAAACGACAGCACCGAAAAGGAGAGACTGAGAGAGTCACATAGATGGAACACGCAAAAGTAAAAGAAGTATGAGCGAAATGCAAATAACGTGCAAATACGCATAGTTGAAAATTGGTTTGAAAATCATCTGCAATGCAAATTGACTTTTCAATTGACTATTGAGACATTGAGCGCAACCGATAGAATATCTAAAATGTACATGAATTCTTTTTCGTCATACACATCCATGGCTCTGCCATTCGTTTTCTTCGGGCTCAACTTAGTCTCTGACTACTATACACATTGTTCGTGCACTGCATTGCATTCACACTCAGTTTGGTTGTCGTCTGATTGGGCTTTAATTTTCATTGATGAAAAAAAAAACCAAAAGACTGTGGAACCAAACCAACTAAAAATTGAATATACAATTAATTTTTCGCTTGTTGATACGTTCTTAAACTCTTAAATTTACCAGCGAGCTCTCTGTCTGCATCAATAACGACGACGAGATACCATTTGATTTGAATGTTAAACAAAAAAAGCAGCAGACACTCACACCAAATGATACAGCCAATTTCAATTACACTCGCTAAGTATTGAACGTTGTCGCATTTATTTTTACAGTATAAATGATACAATGTAATGTATGACTGGCCAATCTCCCCTTCACTCTCTCCATCTCGCTACTCTCCATCAAATTTAAATAATTTGCGACGATAGAGTTTCAAAACGACCAATCAATGAACTCTGTCATACAAACACAAACACAAAAAAAAGATGTAAATGCGCATAAAATATTCACTTATTACAAAATCGATTTCGATCGAAAAATCAATCACAGTCTGGTCGCGTTCATGTTTAACTGCACCGAATCAAATCTTTTCGATGACCCAAACTTTAATTTTGATTCATCATCAAAATGATTAATTCGACAGCATGCATAACTAAACACGTGATGTGACCAATTTGTATGCCATGTACCATGTATAAAACATTTTTTACGCCCATCAATTTATCTATTTTAATTGATTGAATTATTTATTGTATTTGTTTTCATAATTCATTCTAAAATCCGTTTCAATTGTTGTTCAAAACACGTGACTCACGCATTTTCCATTCATTAAAATTTTTATGTGTTGGTACACATTATTTATGTGGCGAATTGATCCCGATTTGGTCGGTGTGACCACAAATCAATTCAACCGAAATGAACCGAAACGAAGCGTGAGAAGGTTTCCGTTTATTATATTGGATGGAGTTTTCCCGGTGGCAAATAAAACATAATAATTTTAAATTAATCAGCTAATTCTTTATTTTTAATTGAAAAAGGTTACGGTATTTTCTACATCGTGTAAATGAAAAAACACGAGAAAAAAAATGTCAATGTCATTTTTCAACATGGTCGAAACAATAAGTTTCGGGATTTTGATGGGATAGACGATCCAGCATTGTTGGAATACGGACCAATATGAATAGGTGAGATGAAAGATAAGCCCAGCAGCGAAATATAAAAATAAAAATGCAATGATGAAAAAAGCGCTCGAGACTATACAAGAACAACAACAACCACAAAAAAAAATAACGAAAGCGTCACCGAACACGATTAATGGACTTTGAATTAAACATAAGCAACAAAAAAAATCGGTACATATTCTGCTTCAAAGGAGGAAAACACCATGCAAGGGATATGCCTACAACCACGACCATGACAACGACGACAAAAAAGAAAGCAAAAAATACACAAACATAAACATCATTTTGAACCCTTACAAGTTGTTAATTTAACACTAATTAATTATAGACTCGTGTTTCTTAAATATGCTATTCGATATCTTGCGCATGTAAAATGTTGACGTATTTAGGCCGTTATTGTTCTCAACTTTTTGCATGAACAATTTTTGCTTTTCAGTGGTTTGTAACAAACATTTTTAATCAAACTAATGCAATTCCGTCACGCTGTTATGGTTTTCGATTCCAGATATGGTAAGTGTAATTTGAAGCGGCCGAAAAAAAATTCCAAACCAAATTTTGAACACAACAAAAAAAGCTAATCATACATTTTCGGTCAAATCAGAGCCGACTTTTCTTTTTTTGTTTATAGTCGATATGGTACAGTCCATATTGTACTCTTTTGTATGCCCAATTGCACGAGCAATTAAATGACAAAAGAGAAACATGGGTTATTTGTATGAAAATGATGAAATCGTGGGTAAAAAGCTACAATCGTATTTTAGCATATATTTTTTTTAAAAATAGATAAAACACACAGTACAGAAGCTCTTCTAATAGACAATTTATTAGACGAAAGGTAGAATACACAAGAAGAAGAAAAAATTTAATACCAAAATGATGATCATGTACGCGTTTGGATACAGTTGCCGCATTTACACTGTACGAACGTATGGCACATAAATAAAGCGGGAGAGTGAAAAAAAACGTAAAGAAAAAGCTGAAAAAAAGTAAAATAAGCAAAAGGTGTTGAAAATGAAAAAGGGACACCGCGAGCAGTCAACTTGAAATAATGAACTTTCTTATTTCGATACAGTTACGATGTTTCTTATATTTATTTCTTCTTCGTTTTTTTTTTGTCCCGCTTACTTGCTCGTTTGGCAGGAGTGCGTTAGTCTATTCTTTATTTTAGTAGTTGGAATATCGTTTCCGATTCAAATTGTAATTTGCGAGATGTCTGCGAGTTAAAATTGAAAATAAAACGTATAAATATGAATGCGCCGGGTCACACAGAGTAGCACACGGTTGAAAATCGTTTTTGGAAATTACGAAGGGGAGACTTCATCTCGCTCTTAGTAAAGCCAACAATAAAAGAAGAAGCAGAAAAAAAAATTGTATGCTACCACATAAAGAAACTTTTCGAATATACACGGACTCAACGCTCTTTTATTGATGACAAGAGTGAAACGACGTTCAGTAGTTGGAGTTTCAATAAAAATTTATCGATCACATTAATTATACGGACCCAAACGATGAACAATTTATATCGTTCTCATAACAGGTTTGCAAAACGAATCACCGATCCGAATGTGGCAGCTAACCGCCAAATAGAAATGGTGATAAAAAAAAAACAATTGACTTTGCCAAGAAACACATAAAATGAAAGTTGATGAAGGCCAGAGGGAGAGAGAATGAAGCGCAAATCAAAGTGAAAAAAAAATTCTTTAACGAAAGCCGAAAAAGATGAAAGAGAACATAACAAAACAAAAAAAAACGTGAAAAGAAACGAAAGAAATGTGGGAGAAGCACAAAATGGAAATGACATTTGAAAAAGTCAAGTGGAAAAGCGTAAATAAATTTGCGCATACGATTCAAGATAAATGTTCAATGTCACTTTCACGTTCAAGCGAATTTTTACTTAATTACAATATATTTTCCATGGCATGGTATTCCGGTTGGTTCGGTTCCATCGTGGTTGCCAGCTTGTGTACAAATATCGGGTACATCATACAAGGTACGAATCGTACACATATACGGTACGAAGTAAATAAGAATGGTGGAATGAAACAGTGTTTAATTCATGGCTCTTAAATTCTGCAGGCTGTATGCGACAACTTAACGTTTCTTTTTCTCCTCGATTTTGATGAGAGTCAAAGAGATTATGTTTTACACCGTCAAATTTCTTTCTTACATTCGTAATGAAGAAAATGAAGGAGCGATGTGTTCGTATGCACAGCCATAGCTTGTGACCAGGCTATCCCTTTACAAACTGAGAGAAATAATTCGGAATTTTGAAAGCCCCCTTTTGGGTCTCACTACTGTGGGAGACAAAGTTTATCTTTGCACATTTGAAGAAAAATGTTCCCCACTTGGATCGTTAATATCCAAAGCTATGCAGCCAGTTGAACATTCAATCTGTGACATTCAGCAACCATGGATTAAACATTGAAATAAAATGGACCGTTGCAAGCGAATCACACTGTCATACATACCAATGCACACACCCCACACTATTCTGGATCATTTTATCATTGTAAATTTGAATTTTGTTTATATTTACCGAAGCTCCCATCAAAACTCAATTGTTCACCGCCAATTTTTTTTTTGTTGTTGTCTTGAAATCGTAAAAATAATACGGCAGTGAATTCCTATGCAGTATATACTGCAACTTGACACATAAACATTTTCATTTCCACAAAGTTAAAGCAGAAAAATGAAGAAAAAAAAACTCTTGCATAATTATTATTTGTTCATTCGAAAAGGTTTTATTGTTTGTCGAAAGTATAAACCACATTATCGGAATGAAAAATTAAGAATTCATTCAATTTATTAATAGAACTTCTGTCTATTTCTCGCATACGATATGGTAATTGTTTTAAAATGAAATGAATTGTCTTCAATTGAATCAATCCCCCACAAACGGTAAAATCAATCAAACTCTTCTTCGTATCGAACAGAAAACTTATTTAAACAAAACGAACACAATATACATTTTTTCTTTCTTTCTTTCTTTCTTTCTTCCTTTAGGCGAGAATGAAATTTGTGTGGAAAAAAGTCTCAATAAAATGGTATGGGAAAACCATTGGGATGAACTCCGAGTGAAACAAGAACTGGATTATGTATATTATGGTTGGCCAAGTCAATGTTCGTATATATGGTGTGCATACAACGGGATAAAGTGAAGTGAAAAGAAAACACAATATTTTTTTAAAGATTCGATTGTTTTATCAGCTTGAAAAAAGCTCACCACCATCTCCGGCTCGAGCCGAAATGGAAATGCATAGTTACAAAAAAAAGAACCCAAATCGTCGTGAAACGAAATGGAATGAAACAAACAGCCGAGTCGTAAATGTATAGACAGTAGGAGAGAAAGAAGTCGTTTGGCCGCATACATATTTAAAAAAAAAGAAGCATTGACGGCGGTGGCGGCGGCGAGCATCGAAAAAAAAGATTCTAATAAAATTTATGCATTCAATAAAAATGAAATTAAAAGAAAAATAAAAGTCGTTGCTGGAAAATTATTGCAGATAAATTATACGGGACGTACGATTTGGTATGTTGGGCCACGGACTTCGGTCTTGGATGCATGTATGTTCAAATGACTCTAGTATGTTTTTAACACACTTCGAATTGTTGACTTGGACAAGTTTCGTCATTGACTGTGTTTGCACACAACGGATGCACAAATGCATAAATGCAGACACACATACTCGAATATATATGCACAAATAAAAAGCGGCTCGATTCGATCCGAGAAGATTTTCTTGAATCAAGACCATACACATTCACATGCGCACACTCATACACGAATTCACATTCACAAAAGATGTACTGGCGAAAGCCAAAGTTTACGCGACTAAAAATTCATTTTAATTTGCATTTGCTGCATCGAAGCGAATATTTCATGCTGTGTGCATAAAATAAAACCAAGCAAACGAATGAAGTTGATGCCATTTATGTCGTACGATTTAAGTGTCGTTGTGAATTTTCCGAGGGTTGTGATCTTCATTTTGTTTCGTTCATCCTCCTGCACTCTCTCGCTGAACTTGCTTCTATTTTTCGCACTATGTGAATTTTTCGTGTTGATCACGGTGTGAGTTTGCTGCTATACATGTACGCACCCATTGTACATCACTTTGAAAATTGGCGAATCGCTTGGAAATCGCATACGTTGCAGACAAAATGAAAAACGCAACACAGATTTTTCTTATTTCTTTCTCTTTCTTTCTCTCTCTCTCTCTCTCTCTCTCTCTCTCTCTCTCTCTCTCTCTCT
>NW_022197486.1:9423890-9428165 GCF_009176525.2 Contarinia nasturtii
CTCTCTCTCTCTCTCTCTCTCTCTCTCTCTCTCTCTCTCTCTCTCTCGGTGTTTGTGTTTGTGCGCACATTTCGCCATTTTTTCCTCACTCATTCGATCTTCTGCTCTCTTCTTTGCACATCCAATGCACTGGTCTTTGTGATTTTCTATGCAAGTATTTCATTTTCCCATTTATCAAAAGAGTTTTTGTCTCGTTGCTTGTTTACCCGCAAGTGCGATGGGCTCGCAACGCAATTATTCTAAGCATTTTTACAATGTTTGCTCCAAACACTGGCACCAAGAATCTATTGCCAATTCCTTTCAACTCGTATAATAAAATTTATTGAGATAACTTTCTTTTTTACCCATTTTTACCTTTGCACAACGTAATCGGCGAAGTATTTCCATTACTGCAGCACAAAAACGAGATTTTAATGCGCAACGTACATATACTACTCACAACATGCCCAGTAATTTCCTATTTTCTATTTGCAAGTTGCTGTTTGTTTTTGTTGTTTTTTCGGGATTGTTTTATATCTTAACTATTGCCACATGCAAAGAAGATTAAAAATAACATTGAAAATGAATCTTTGGCCAGACGCAAAGTAAATGCGGCACAATGTGGAGATCTGCATTTGTGAAATAATCTTATACTCAGAACTCGATTATCATGCCATTGCATGGTTCGACTCTATCTATTGAATCAGCCAATTGAAATTGTGTAAAGGTCAGCAAGAATTTAATGCGATTAATGAGTTTTCAGTAAACGAATTCCTTATCAACATTGCAGCACTCAAATAAATTTCATTAATCACACACTTTCCATAATTTTATTTTATTTTTATTTATTTTTTCCGGATATAACAAAATATGGTATGAATTTGGGTGGAATTCATAATAATTTGCTTGTTGTTGTTGTGCCACATTAAAAATATCAACGCATAATAATGTTCATCACGCTTTTTAACAATAATAAAGACGTGCTTTTTCTTCCTTAAATACTCTTACTTATTCAATTTATTATAATTTATTTATTTTTTATATATAAAAATGTTCAATTTATTGATCAGAACATACCCTTCGCACTAGTTCGCCAACCATTCCATCCCATCCACCGACTTCATCAGCATTTTTAGCGCCGTATTTCCTGTCTTTCACAATTCGCAATGCATCTGTAAAATGATCGAGAGAAGAAAAAAACACACGAAAACAACACCATCAACAACAAAATACATTCAACTATGTTTAAAAATAAAAACAAAAATAAATGTGAAAAATGTATAAATTTAATGCACCAATCAAGGCCCATTTAAATGAATTATGAATATTGGCATTGGACATTTCTGTCGTTTGACTCTTATCGCTATTTCGATGGCATTACATTATTTATTATTGCAATATGTAATAAAATAAACTATTTTTCGGCCATAAGAAAGAAATATGAATGCATACATTTCGATATTCGTTGTGAGTATATATAAATAGTGGCTGAAAATACTTACACTTAATGCCGAGCCGTTTTGCCAATATATCGGCTAGATCCTTGCAGTATCCTTCATATTTGTCCTTCTCCTCGATGAGTTCGTTTGAATCGAATTTATTTTTCTTCGGTATAATGTACGGTTCTTCAATAATTGTTGTTACAATATATGTTCGATTGCGTTCGAAATCGTTGCGAGTTGGCAAACGATCTTGTCGATTTGTAATCGGTCTGAATCGAAATTGATCCGACCACTCGCCCACTTTAACCATATCACTGTTTGATGACATTTCCACAACGTTTAGTGTATAGTTTATGCGTCGGCCATCTTCATTGAACCGTATGTCACCGGTAAGACCTTCAATTTCAACCTGCACCGGAAACATTGTATAACAGATAAAAAGGAATTCAATTAAAAACAAAAGCTCAGCAATATTCATCTTCTGATTTATCTCTACCACTCATTTTATATATTGATAGAGAATATTCAGGTGTTTCCTCTACCATTTCTTTCTTTATCTCGTTCTCTTTTCCTCTCCTTTTCTATTTCGTTATATTTATAAAGCTTTTCAACCAATTAATTGTGCCATCTGTTGACACAAGCACCCGAGTGTCCAGTTTAATTTATATTCAGTTTGAAGAGTCAATAATTCAAGTTCCTTTGGGTCTGCATTTGATGGCATACGCGAACGACTCGAATGAGTGTGAACACTCACATGATTCTTATACTTTTGACCGTTTTTTTTTATTTTGAATTGCACACATTCTACAGTCGCTCCTATGTAGCAACTACGTCAGCATTTTTCGAAAACAAGAAGAAAAAAAATCCATTCACGTTGAACAAGATCATGTGAAAATATTCCCGGAGAAATCAATGTTTCGGAGTTCAAAATCTCTTTAAAATGGCACAATCACGGCGACAAAGACGACTTTTTCAAGTGAACGAATTCAATATTTTGTGTTCGATGTATGTGTTTGTTCAATGTGATCGATGGAAAAGGCACACATGTGTACAATTTTGACATGCAAGAGTGAATATGGTTTTTGTGTGTGCGTCAAAATAAAATTATTGAAACATTTTGATATGCATCGTTCGTTGTGACATGCTTTCACGTGGAAAAATGCTGTCTAATTGTTTCGTAACGTGAATACACGGAATATGCGATATGAAAATGTTACAGTTTGCCTCAATTCCGGCTACATATCCGGCTCAACTAAAAATTTTCCGCTTCTATAGTCTAGTCTAATCCATTCGGATAATGGCTCTTGCATGCTTGACGCTGTGTGTTGTTATCATTTTCAATTTATATTGCCCGCTTCACTTCGAACAAAAACAATTTTTCGCCTTTTCTGTTGGTTTTCATTGGCGTTATTTCTCTTTCTCTCTCTCTCTCGCTCGCTCTCCGTTTATGAATGTGTCCCATTTCTGGCGCTGTTGTTGGTACAACGTAAAATACAACACAATTCGATAGCAGTGAATGGCATGGTTGCAGCAGTTGCAACACACTATCAAATGAACACGACACTTTATTGCAAGTGAATTCTATGTATATTTATATATTTGAATTTGTATATTTATTTTCAATAACTTTTCCAATATGACAGAATGACACATTCAGTTATCTGGATATTCTGTGTTTCGTGTGACCATTCAAATAATCATATGGTGAATACAGACAATGCAAGCTAGTGAGAAATATAATGCAATGACCGATAGGGAAAAAAACCCGAAGAGACGAAGAAAAAAAAGTACCGTCATCGTAATATAATATTGTGCAAGTCCTCAATATGAATACACGAAATCAATTCAGTGATATCAGTAAAGTTTCTGTTCCATTCAAAGCATCACTCAGAGAAAAACTATACAAAAAAAACCAGTAAAAGATCATACAAAAGACCATATTTAGCTAGTAATACCGTTTATCGCGTGGTTTAAAAAAGCAAACACCAATGCAATACAATAGTCTCGATGGAGAAAGAGAGTAAAGCAAACTGGAGCTCATAGCAGTCTCTTCAGCATGAAAATGCATCCAAATGAGAGAAAGCGAGAGGAGAAGGGGGAGTGAGAGAAAAGAAAGCGTTTGACAGCCACCATAAGTGCTAACATCTACAAACATATATCTATGGTCTATCTTGTGCACAGAACCGTTTCGTTCGGATAATTTAGTGATATGTTAAAGGTTTGGTTTCAATGTTTCACCATTTCTTATTGTCCGAAAATTCATTTCTTTTGCAGACATAGACGAGGTGCTCATAAAAACTTTTTAGATAAAATTTTTGCTACTCTCTACTTTTGGCATACCACACACAATTTCGCTCTCTCTCTCTCTCTCTCTCTCTCTCTCTCTCTCTCTCTCTCCCTGTGTGTCTCTCTGGCACACACACATACTTGCACTCCCATTCCTTCAACCTCGGTCGAATGAAGCAGGCTCCAGCATCTACTATGTATGCGTATGTGTGAATGTGGTAATGGTGGTGTGAGTATAAAATGCTGTTGTAGCAGCACCATGTGACCATGCCAATTCAACATCAAGTAATAAATGTCGAAAGATTTATATTAAACTTTATCTTTTGCTCTTACTTTTGCGTTTTCCATTGCTTTTTATGAGATGTGTGCTCAAATTCAAATATTATATTTGTCTACCGCACGTTCCTGTTGATCATACATATATATGTTATGTTCGTATTTATTTCAATTGATGAATGCTCGAATGAAGCTCACTTCAAGTGTGAACATTCATCCACTAAAGCAAAACACATCTGCTTTCACTCTCTCTCTCTCTCTCTCTCTCTCTCTCTCTCTCTCTCTCTCTCTC
>NW_022197486.1:9428175-9497228 GCF_009176525.2 Contarinia nasturtii
CTCTCTCTCTCTCTCTCTCTCTCTCTCTCTCTCTCTCTCTCTCTCTCCATCTCTCTTTGATGCCGCACATCATTATTTCATGCAAATTATTTGACCAACTCAAATGTAATCATCTAATTTGTTGTTCTGAATGTTTTCGAAATTCGATTGCTTTGTTATTGATGTTAGTTTTGTCATTTCAATTATTATTATAATACGTATTCGTGCTTGAATGGGTGGTGCACGCTTTTCTCTCTCTATCTCTCTTGCTGTCTTTGTGTGTAAATGAATGTTTGTTGCCAATTAAAGTTGGCTGACATCAATTCACTGCAATCAATAAATACACACATTTGAGATACAATTTGCTGATTATTTTTAACGTTTAATTGATTTGTAATGAATAAAATAATAAAAGGAAGTGACCACAAAGAAAATTACATTTTGATCGATATATTCATATAAAATTATCGGAACGAAAAATTAAAATTGAAAATAAATTGGTTTCTTTTGTCGATTTGTATTGGATGGCAAATGGTTTGTTTTTCATTGTTAAACACCATTGGTGTGGCATAGTATGTGTGGTTTACATTTCATTATTGACACTTAGAATATGTGTTATGTGCTTTTTCTTCTTCTCATTCATCGTGCTCGTCGTGTATTGCGCCGCATTCAGAGGAAAATTCAATGCAATAAGTGTCAACGATTCGGAATGGCTGTAATAGCTGAAATTAACAATATTTGTGTCTTTTATTTGGTTGCATGCCAACTGGAATTTCCATTGATTCGAAGCGGTTAAAATGGCATTCTTTTTATATGAATTTCGAATGGCATTTATTTTTCCAATATAAAAGAAGTAAACAAAAAAGATGCTTTTGTTTCGTGTTGTGAAACTCAACATTTTAGCAACAATGAATAACAGCAGGAGGACGAAAAGGACACAAAATATAAACACGGAAGGGGAAAGAGAAAGGAAGAGAAGAAAGAGAGTTTGAACGAGTAGCATCAGTTGATACGTTTTCATTTCAGTCATGTATGCAAAATCGAACCGCATGCATATGGTTGAAATCTTTGGTATAATGGAAAATTCATAAAATAAATAAGGCTCTTTTCCTATCCCAAATGAAAAACCATAGTATGTATTGTTTCGTTCGATGATTTTTCTATCACAAATGTGATGTTCAAAAGCGCCGTTTTTCGATAGAAATGTACAGAATTTTGTTTTTGAAACGAACGCTTTATATGTTCGCTGTCTCTTTTCCAACTGGTTCGCAGTTCGATGTTGCTTTTGCTTTCTGTTGCTGTGGTGTTTTCAATGTTGTTAAATATGTAGATTTTCTAACATACATATACACAATGGATATACATTACTTTGTGTGAATATTGAATCGGTATTTTTATAAATAAATTGTCAGACGATTCGGAATTCGTGTGTAGCAATATAAATTCCTGACCACATGAGGATAAAACGACACACCGTCCAAATATTCGCATTGAATGAGGTGATGGCCCTGCCTTTCTGCATGCGCTTTGACAAGCGAACAAACAGTATTCAATACACAAATGTTCGCATACACACAACCGTATAAATCTAAATTTTGCATGTTGTGATGAAACAAATGTGCAAATAATACATAAATACGCTTGGATGAGCGGAAGAAATACTTGGTTTCGTCCCGAACTTCATCATGTATGCTATTTATTATTTGCCATAAGGAATAGTCAAATATGAAAACGATATTTACTGCTATAAATGTTATGTTATTCAACTTAATGCCAGCTTTTAAGGTTTTGGTTTGAAATCTCGTTTTTATTTTTCAAATTGTACATTGCATTTTACCTATATGAAAATGCCAACCGAATGAAATTTGTATGTATGTTTGTGTGTGTGTATGATTCGTTTTATTTGTTCCATTTATCAGTTTACGTTATTATTTCATCTAAATGCACTGTCTGATTATATTCATTGAAATGTGTGTGTGTTTTTGTTGTAGTCAAAAAGGTTTATCAAGTGCAGCCTGGATATGTATACATTCAACTGAATCTTTTTTTTTACTGTGTTTATGACATTTTTTTTACTATTAAAATGTGGATTCTGTTTTTTATGTGAAACTTTTTTCGAGCTTAGTTAATGAAAAAAATGTTCCAGACTGAAGATGTTTTGACGCCATTTATGGTCTCTCGCTTCGTGCAAGATCCAACGGTTATAACCATTCAAGGGCCGCATCACAAATTAAACGGACGGAAAGTACGACAAAGGTATAACGAAGTAGTGAGATCCAGTGCAAAATGAAATGAAAGAGACGATTTGTTTCATTTTTAATTGTTTGCCGCCATTTTATATTGTTCATTTCAAGAATCACTAGAATCCAGCAATTCGGCAGAACGGAATATTCAATTTGCTTGCACAACTTTTTTTTTCTCTCTCTCTCTCTCTTTCTCCTTCTCTCGTCCTTTGTTCACATGAGAAGAACATAACAACAACAAAAAAAAAAATTCAAATGATGGCAGCTCCCATTGTTTAATCCCATGCTTGAGAATTAGTTGAATATGCGACCGAATGAAAAGAAGTATTTTATGAGATCCTTTTTTTTCTCGATGAGAATTTCCGAACTTGTCGGAGACGTTGGTTGACGAACACTCTTTGCCACAAACTTCCATTGTAACATCGAAGTGCGAAAAACCAAATACATAATCAAAATTTATCGTGCCAACTTTGTGCTGAGCTTGATTTTTAACTGGATTTTATTCCGTTTGTTTTCATTTATATTTCTTTCTTTGTCTCACCATCAGCAGTGCTCGCGAGCATGAGGAAAAAAAAGGAGTAATAAAAATTCTGTGCAAAGAATTTTATTTTTAAAAGCTTTTGCACACTGGCTCAGCACTCGCCACTCTTACTCTTTCTCGGTGGTACTTTTTTTTCCTGTTCAGCTTTGACTCGTCTTTATTAAACATTTTGACCATTTACCCATAAAAACATAAAAACAAAATAATCTCCTTCTTTATGAAGAAATTAAATGGAAATGGAATACGTAGACGGTTTCACATTCACATTTACTCACTTACACAAACACACATAGAGCAGTTCGTTCGCACTTACGACACTGAAACTCTATATAATTTGTATTTTCTTATCTCGATCCTCGAGTGCGGCAAAGTCGTAACTTCAAAAATACGGCCTTCTGGAAAATTCATTCGTTAGATTACATGCTCATTTTTCTTTCTCTCTTTTTTTTTGTTTGATATGATATACTAATAGGTATGTGAGTGTTGAACCGAAAGGAATATTATCCTGACGTGAGGCAGAGTGAACGAATTGCTGCCAATGCACATATACAAATGAAGGTTATGCATAGGTTGAACACCAACGAAGAAAAAAAAAACAATTATTAATAACATTCGCATCAGGTCATAATGAATAGTTGAAGTACTTTAGCATTATGCATGGCGATGCCATATAATTCGATTTTTCGGCCATTCGGGCCATTGTACGATGGGTGCATGTGTGTGGGTGTTTGTGTATGTTGATGCGAAATGCGGTCTACCTGTTCTTGTCAACGAAAATTCGAAAAACACTAACGATCTTACCTTTCGTAAATATCTTGAAATTTTATCGCCATGCTCCCACGGACTGACCAAACCTCTGCCAGCGTTACAGTCCAATGCTCGTATATTCTGTCCATTTGCCAGTAAATTTCCATACGATGAATTTGTGTAAGAATGCTGTGAGCTACTTCGTCTCATCGTATAGCTACGAAATTGGTCCGGTTTCTTTTTTAGCAAACGATTGAATGCTTCGACAAGCACGAAAACAGCATCATACATTAATGCAGCTTGTGCCTGAAATCAAAAACAACATTTGAACAACAAATTTTATGTTACAAATCGTATTTTATTTTAAATGGGCATTAAACATCAATGACAAAATATCTAACTATTCAGTATTCAACAAAACTCGAAAATACACTCAATTTTAATTAAATGCAGTGAAAATATGTATAACGTTTGTCAAGTAAAATCAAATCACCGTCGTGCATGCCTCGGAGAGTGCCAGAGTATGTGTAAATAAAATGAATCTTTCAGAACAAACAGATCATCAGATGGAATGCACTCTTGGGACACACAGTGCACACAGCAAACGTTACGCGCTTCTTCGTTGAATGGCGCAGACACATATACAAACACTCAACCATGTGCACAATGAACACACAGCTGCCAGTTACATTACAATGCATTGATATCGTATATTGTTAGCATAACTTTATCACAATTCCACTTAAAATTGCCCGTTTCAAACGAACATTTTTCATAATGCATTTTTTTTGTTGCGCGTGAACGGGGTAATATTTTGAAAGCCAACTAATATATATATGAAATTTGAATTTCCACTTGATGTCCAATGTCATGATAAAAATTACCGATGGTCTCGTGCATTTTATATTGATTTATTTACTTTTTAATCTTGAAATGAAAACTCCAACAGAGGCAAATTAGTTGGAAACAAATATTCTTTGAAAAATAGCAATTTTTTAAAAATTATTACAATTTTGACTTTTACAAATGTACCAATCGTACGACTTATCGCCGAGTAGTTAACTAAAATATTATTTGATAGCATGTGATTTAAAATGGAATTGCCGAATATATGTAAAACTTAATGTTAAATCAAAATAAAAAAAAGATAAACTATACGCAATAACCAAAAGTGCAGGATATTCCAATATATTCTCAGTATGTCAGTGGATGTGTACACTTCTCCACCCTCATTTTAAAACGTACCGTAATCGATTCCTTGCCAGCACCAATCGATGTAATCGGATCCAAACGCTTCCAACCATCCAAAAATTCACGAACATATCGACGATCGGTATCGACAATACGAAAACCAGTTATATTAATAGCACCATATTCAGTTATTTCTCTTTCCCATCGGTCATCCATCACCTAAAATAAAGTAACGAAAAATATTGTGTGGTTCTGTTTATTTTCAGTTGTGTCAAGCGAAAAAAAGGCGAGTACAAATGCACATAGCAACAACACCAAAAAAAAGAGAACAAGTGCGAGACAACCAAAAGCGAAAAAAAGAGTCAACAAAAAAAAAATAGAGAAATATACTTTTTTATATGTAGCATCCGTTGAATATGCTATAAATATCAAATATATGCATATCTTTGGGTGTGTATGTTGGCCACATGAGCATTTGTAACAGTGTAACACTATGCAATATTCCACAACATAAATCAAATATTAATATAGTATTTCTTTGCGAATACAAGAGCGAACGACTCTCCCTCTCGCCCAACAAATCTTTTCTTTCCTCTTCCGTTCCGGCATTCGTCTTTGATAAAATTGAGTCAATTTACACTCTCTATTATATGTTGTGTACAAGTATTGATTGAATGCATAAACATCGCTCAAAACAAATTGAGTTCAAGCGGAAAGCAGCAGACGGGGTTTTAGTGAGATGGCACATTTTGACCGGCACTGTACGCGACGCATTTGTATGTGTATGCATGTGCACCGATTCGAAATAGTACACATTGATGTCGATGCATTCATGCGATTTTCCATTTAAAATGGAAAAATCTCTGCAATAAATTCGGTAATGCTTCCTTTTAGTTTTGTTGCCACATAGTTGAATTAGTGCAATTACATACATAGTTTGTTCAATATTAATTACGAGCATGTGATGATTTTCACGTTGAAATCACGTTGTTGAATGTACTGGGCCTTCGATTTCGCTTGCCCCCCACGCGATAATATAATGAAATTCATGCTAATTTATCATTTCTGCGAATTAAAATCAACTTTGTACATTCTCAATTGTGGCTCTTGACTGTGACAGCATGGTTTACAAGCAATGATAGCAATTGTGTAATGCATATATTCCATGCATGTTGGAATGGTGGCGTGAAACGAAAAGGGTTATCGGC
This sequence comes from Contarinia nasturtii, assembly GCF_009176525.2. Classification (NCBI taxonomy): domain Eukaryota; kingdom Metazoa; phylum Arthropoda; class Insecta; order Diptera; family Cecidomyiidae; genus Contarinia; species Contarinia nasturtii. The sequence goes on from NW_022197486.1 coordinate 9,434,085, forward strand.
GCCAAAAACTACATTGTCGCCATTTAACGATAAATATTTAACATCGAGACATATTAAAATAAAATGAATGTTCATTTGCTCTGTCTCTGTCTTTCGCAAATTCGCTAATCGACGCGAATAAAAACAACACACACTCGCACACACACGAAAAAAAAAACGAAACAACCACAAACATGGCAAATAAATGTAGCCTATTTAATGATTGCCGATAAAATACCTCTGGCAACTGGTCTCATTCATTGTTCTTTCTCTATTTTTCTTTCGCACTCATTGTATTTTAACGAATGACCATAATTCGAACGCAGAGGGGAAAAAAAATTTTGGAGCAAAATTTAGACATTGTTAAATGCATTACTATTTGGTAATGCTTATTATGTGCATTGGTGTGCATACAGTGGGCGCGTATTCTCGATTGCGAATGTATGTTCGAATGTTCGAGGCTCGCATATTCGAAATAATTCACAATCGACAGAAATGGTGGCAATAACAGACGAAATCACAAATTCATTTGAATTATTGAATGTGCTCATTTCCAAGCGATGCGGAAAAAATGAAGAAAATTCAATTGCGGCAAAACACTGAATTTGTATCGGACGAGATTGAATTGTTCAAATGATTGGAATATAATTTATTGCTTTATATTTATGTGTTGCTTTGCAACTGAGATTTCAGCGATTTAGTTGAATTTATTTTTCTTTTCGTTTCGCATTCTCGCATCAAAATATGTGACATTCTTCGCGTACTCGCATGATTTCAATCGCTTTTTGTGAATGTATTCACAGCTCATTTCATGGCAATCAATTCGATGAACCCAACAATCGATTTCGGGTGGTATTTTCCTAATTTATGCGAGAAGGAAATGTTTAAAGCGAACTTTGAACATAAAAAAAATCAACGAAAATTGACTACGAAACATTTTTGGTGCGTCAATGGAATTTAAATTTCATTCTTTCAGTGGTAGAATTTCCTTCTTTTTCTCATTCGTTTGTGTTATTTTCTTTTTTTATCTCGATTTTCAAGTTACTATGGACGGCTTTTGGTTGATTAGTTGGCTATGTCGTGTTGTTGCTTGTTCCTGTTATTTTTATTGTCACTTGTTTGCTTGCATGAATACGCACGCCCTATCAATCGGAAAATCGTCTCATCTCTACCCATTAACGATCTCTTCGGCTAGCACAAGGTACGCACTCAAACAACAATATAAAATGATATTGAAGAAATTTACAAAAAATCCAAAGAGGGAGAGAGAATTCAAACATAATATAAAAGTCATTGTAAGAAAAGTGGTCATTTATGTCGTATTTGGTTTTACGGTTTCGTGGCTATACGCGATTTACATTTCCCTTCTTCTTCTTCTTCTTCTTGTTATTGTTATTTATTATTTAAGTGGAAAAAATGTGTGGCAAAAGCGTCGATTCGATTATTGTCAAATAGCTTGTATTATCCATTTCATATTGTTGTTCTCATTTTCCTCCCCCCATTGGCCGAACAGCCTCTTCTAATTCACTTCCCATTGCTTTTAGTAAATGTACGCGTAGAGCATTAAGAGACATCCGAGTTTTCTTTTTGCACCGTCTAAACCATGTTAAATGCCAACTAAAATTCTCCGAAATACTTTTTGGCACGTGAATATTGTGTGCGAGCGGTACCACGTATTGGTCGGATAGGCAATCAGTGGGAGAAATCTTTTTATTATATTCGTTCGATGTGCCTTCTATTTTCAATCGTTTGCAATATCTCTCACCAAAAGCTTTTCCATTCGGGTGTTTTTTTTTTTTTTTTTTTGAATTGCTCGCTTCGCACAATGTATGGTCCATTTTTTTTCTTCTTGAGATGCTAAGAAGAGCCAACACAGATATACACAGACATACCTATAGCATAGTCCATGCATACAATCAATACATATATATTGTAGGTTATGGTGTCTAATGTGAATCGTGTCGATGGTGTAATAATAATAATCGTACAAAAGAATAAAGTCGTTCTTTTTTCTCTCTCTTTCTTTCTTCAACTGAGAGAAATCGAGACGAATCACCGGAACGGGGAGACTAACCAATAACAGTATTTGCCGCAAAACACGTAAGAAACGCAAAGTATAAGGTTTGCACACAAAATGAACTTACCAATCCCGAAAACAGATAATGGTAGGTTCTTCTTCCCAGCGATAAATCACGTACATGCATCACTACAATCTCTTTGGCCATATCGGTACCACAATCTAGTACAACGAATTTTTTGGAAAAGCGATTCAGCTCTTCGAGTGTCCTCAAAAAGTCAATGGCATTGGTTGCGTTTGCGATTCGTTTAACCGTTTCCACCTGAAATGTTTCGTTGCCGGGTCGCAGTCCTTGGTAAATTTGTTGCAATCGTAACAAACCTGCAATGAAAATGACAATATAGCAATGTTTTTGGTTTAAGAAATACGACAACACAAATACAGATACTGTCATAAATTTAATGCTAAAACAAAACACAAAACGAATTTGAGAAATGTCTAACATTCAAACGCACGCATAATTTCAAAATAATCAAACGATTATGATCATTGGTTCTTTTTTTTGTCGAAGTACGATAAATCGATTATTTTCTTCGTTGGCATCTATTCAACGACAAGATTAAAAAAAAAGAAGACATCGGCGATTCGATTCGAAATGCTATGAACAAAAGTTGCACCCGTACATCATTGATCTTAATTTCGATAATAAAGCTGATAATTTGATGCGAATCGAATTTAATTTATTTTTATTTATAATGACCCCCCTGAAAATCGAATGGCAAATCCCACAGGTTTTTATCTATTCGTTTATGGTAAAAGGTAATGTTATTATCACAGGGAGAGATGAGAAGGTAAAGTGCAGCTGAGACATATCGGACCAAATGTAACACGTAAGTTAAATGTTATAACGATGAAATACAGACGATCGGACAGACAGCCAGAGAGTGAGTTCAATGATGCTGCGTTATTACACAAGGGGAATGCTTTTTAAAAGGTATTAAGTGCAATGAGTCAGTTCATGTGATATACACATTGAATGTATTTTCGTTTTGTTTGCACATTGGACAGCGCACAGGTAACATTAAATTAAATTTGTTTTTTTTCTCTTCTTCTGCACTCTCTCTCTGTGTCTCTCTCTGTCTCTCTCTCTATCATTTTGTTTGATACTAACTATATCAATGTTATCATTGTTGATCCAATGTCTGTTCACAATTGATCAAATTTCGTGATAGTGAAAATTCCATATTATTTCCGCGATATGCACAGCGTATGTTAGGTGTGTCGCACAACTCTCCAATTCAACTGTGAAAAAAAAGTATGGCTTTTGTGAACAATATTCGCGTCAAATTAAATCGAGCAATTTTTCTTTAAGCTCAATGCTTTTTGTAGTTAACTTACGATAAGAAGTGTCGAGTGATGCTGCTGCTGCTGCTGTCTAAAACTTATATGTGTAAATGAGCACGTTGACGTATAGACGAGATGCGAACAAGATTATGAAAAACCAAGAAAAATACGGAAAACGATTCGGTAAAACCATGCGACCATCTACCAAAAAGAGACCCACGGATTTAGATCAATTTCCTTTAATTTTTCTCGTTTTATTGTTATTATCTTCCTTTTATGGATTCGTGCTTTATTTGCACTGTATTTTTCAAATGAAATAAACGAGAGAGAGAGAGGGAGAGAGAGAGAGAGAGAGAGAGAGAGAGAGAGAGAGAGAGAGAGAGAGAGAGAGAGAGAGAGTGAAAGGAACCAAGACTCTTACATCCCATTTTCATCTTTGAGTGTTCGCTTCAATTTTTACCGCTCTGCGTGTGTGTTTGTGTACCAGCCAGTGCGAGTGCAAGTGAGTGCGCTTTTTTTTACTATTGTTATTGTTGTTGTTTTCTCGAATAGACGGGTCAGTCGACTTAAATACTAGCAAATATTATGGTTTGTGTAGATGGTGTAATGTAATAAAAATTGAAGAAGATGAACGAAAAAAAAAAAAACAAAAACTTTCTGTTCGAGATTTTTTTGTGCTCTACTCTTTTTCGCAATGTTGTTGTTATTTCTCGTTAGGGATGGAGCAAAAAAAAGAGAATATATCCCTGTTATGCTAGAAAGACCGAGATATAATGTATTTTGAAAGTCCATTAAATGCCATGCACAGAACATGGCAAAGCATACACTCAAGCTCTCTTTCACAATCTCGCTTTCATTCTCATCCCACAAATGAATCGTCCGTTCATCTCTCTATATGTATGTATGTATGCGCACAAAAGCCACACCGTAGATGAAAGCACACAGACACACTTCTTTAAACGAAACAAAAATGACCGAGCAGAAAAATTACACACTTGAAATTCAGTGCAAAAACATTTTTTTTAATGAGAAAAAGAAAGAAAGAGAAAGAGAGAGCGAAAACATGAAGTTTAACATAAATGAAACAGTGAGCTAGATCAAAATTGCAATATTTTTGTATATTTGTCCTTTGGTTCGATCTTTCATTTCGAAGTTCCACTTTTGTTTTTTGTTTTTTTCATAGACAATCACTATTGTATGTTAGTTTTAGCATTTGATGTTGGGTGTTCGGTTGCATAGGCACATCGATCGATTTAGTAGTACCGGCCAATGCATTCATAGTATGTGTTATTCGAACAAATTGGTTGAGAAATGCGAATGGAAGGAGGAAAAAAAATTAAAATGGAAGTGCATTAGACCAGCTGTACACGGAGAGTTGACAGAAAAAAGAACAAAAATGAAAATGAGAAGCAGTGAACATCGAGTTGTAACATTTGTTTCGATTGTACAAAAATTGGGTGTCAGGTTTGTTTGCACAAAATGCACCACAATTTATCCACAGCAATGGAATTAGAAAAATATTTCGATTCGATGACTTTTATACGTTGAACGGTTAGATTTGATCGTTATCAATGGTGTGCTGGTCGGTAATTGGTCGAAAAGAGCAAACACCATCGATAAAACCAATCGAAATTTATAAGAGGCCATGAGCCGAATGGTTGATTTTCTTGATGCTTCTGTCTCCCCGTTTGTTGTCATGGTTGCTCATGATGTACTCGCACCAAATATCATTACAAAACCAACAAATGAAACATTTCAACAATGTGAGGCGACCGATTCACAAGAAATAACAACGTACATACACAAACATAGACAAACGCACACAGCAGCCAAAGCAACAAAAAAAAGATTAAAAGCAAATCGGTTTTGGAAGTCTGCCAGCTCATAAGATTTTTCTATTTGGTTCAAGATATGTTTTTCTGCTCGTATTTTCTCTTGTTTTTTTTTTATTCTTCTTTCAGTTCGAAATGCAAGCCACGATTCGGGCATTGCATTGTACCATTGTGTACCACCATCATTATTGTTTTGGCACTTGGTTTTCTTTGCTCGTTTTATTATATTTTCTGGTATGGAATTTGTGAGAAAGAAAAAAGAAAAAAATCGAGAAGCAAGCAACGGCGATAGAGTGAGACAAAAAAGAAATCAAAGCAATGGTTAGGAAAACGTTTGCATTCAATGTCGTTGGATCGCTTGCATATCATCGATTGGATTTAGATTTGTCTACACTAAAAATGAGCAAAAATGTTGCTAAAAAAAATCGTTGGCAATGATAAGAAATTTGTGATATTAAAGATTTCTTTTGAAAAGAAAAAAAAATATTTAAAATTATGCGATTTCTCTGACCAACACGATTCATAATATTCGGTTTTTATATTGGTTTTATCTCTCTCCGGATACTATACTTTTCATCATTATTTTTGGTCCAAAAATTGTTATTGTTTCGTCTTTTGCTTCGTTACCCGTTCGCAATTGTAAATGTTGGTTTTTAATAATTTTCTTTTTATTTTATGTTGAGTTTTTCATTCGGTCTAATAACAGGCTGAAATTGTTTTTCCGTTTCAAATGTGTACCAAATACAGACAGAATAAAAACGTTGATGGAAGAAGTCAATGGGAATTGACCGTAGCATTGTCATTATCAACACTATCTATATACAGTAAACAACTACAGTCAAATTGAATCGACAGCGACGTGAAATTCGTTCCAAATGCCATCCGATATTAAGGGAAAAATTTCTTCATTTTTTTTTCTTTGACCAATATGTAGAATGAAAATAAAGATCAACGCGAAAAACAGATGAAAGCACTTTTCACTTTATTCCATTTTAGATATGGGTGAATATGTAGGTGTTTGTGTTGTGAGAAAGGAAGATATAGAGAAAGGATTAGATGGAGGAATAGACAGGGAGAGAACAACGAGGACATTTGATCGTTGAATAAGCATGCTTCAATGTGATTTCAATGCATTTAAGAATTGAAATACTAACAATAAGAAACCAGTATGCATTTAAACTTGTATTGTGTGAAATAAAAATGGCAAATCCATTTTCACATTCTCTTTACTTCAATTTTTTCTATCCCATTTCAATCTCTCTGTATTTTCGGTCTTACCTTCTGTTCATCTCTATTTCTGTTCCTATTTTTTTGTGTGTGTGGTGCTTTGTGTATGTTCAATGTCTCGGAAAAATTTCCATTTTCAGTTTTAATTTCGTTCATTTTCTATGTGCATGAACTTTATACGATTTTGCTCACTGTTGCTATCACTAGAAAAACTAATCGAATCGTTGTGGCAATACTCATCGGTTTAGCTGGTTCAATAAGTATTTTGCCAATTTACATGCGACAACGCATAATGAACAGTCGACGACAAACAACAAATTCCAAGCCACCCACATTGAATTTCAAACATTTCCAAATTCAATCGTCGGAGCAGTGCATATTCGAGTATGCTTTCTTGATCATGCTTGTTGCTCGACAAAAATTTTTTTGTCTTGTCAATGTCTGTATTCAAAACTAACACGGATAACTTAACACGAATGTAATGCCATCGAATAATTGCTAAACATCGAACTACCTGAAAAGATTGGTTCGACAATAAAATGTGTTGTGGGGAGAAGAAAAAAAACTGAGCCGATATTGCAAACAAATTGTGTTACAAGTTTCATAATACTGAAGAATGAACACACAAAAGGAAGATAGTAGATAAATGAACATAAAAAAAGTCGTCGCATAACAGTCCTTTTAAAGTACAATTTGATTTTATATTTGATTTGAGTTTTAAAATGCGATTGGTTTTCACTCAAGGTAAATGTAGCAGCAATTTAGACATCAAAACTTTTTCACATTTTACAAAACTCAAAACGGAAGTGTATTTGAAATGCGCACGTATTTAGCATTTGGCTAATTGCTGTTGATGTCGCAATTCGGAAAAGTAGTAAACGACAAAATACAAACAAATCGATAAAAGTAGCGTAGCGACTATAATGACCGACAAATTGAAGTAGAGAGAGAGAGAGATGGAGCGAATAGTGAAAAACAACAGCACAAATATATAGATGTTTGTATGTATTGAATGCGATGTACAAAGATGCCGAACCAAAACACTTAAAGAACCAAGGGGTTTTCACCGCAAAAGTATATACAACACAAGCTTTAGTCAAAATTGTAATGAGACCATTTAGTAGTTTTGATGTCATTGTAGAAATGTTTCTAAATGAATCACAATGGGAACAATGAATAAAATGGGTACCATTTAAAGTTAAATGTTGCCACTTTTCGCTTGCCTTGCCACCACAACAAGGTAATGGGAAATCACTTCGAAAAGTTTGCTATTGTGCATACACTCATATTCACAAATATCCAGTGTACACTGGAGCGCGTACGCAAACCATCCCTTTTGGATTCGTTTTGTTACCCAAATAATGTGATATTTTTTTTTTGGTTCGAAATAACCCGTTGTAAGACGGTAGCCACACAATTTTCGGTATTTATTTCTGGTTGCATCGTCCAAAAACCATTTTGATTGTGTTAATGGGCTTATCAGAGCCGTTGCCACAGCACTTTATTTATATATATATATGCGTTGATAGATTCAAAGGGAATGTAAACATAGAGAATAGATATATTGAGCGGACTAAAAGAGAGAGAAAATCCAAGCGCGAGAATCACAGCATTGACTTTAGAAACTTGGAATGAACTTGAGACTCAAGTTGAGAGACAGTGGAATAAGAGATTTTGGGCACGCTTAGAATTTGTAAGATACACTGGTACAAAATAAGAGATTGGGTTTTCTTCTCGGTTTCTTCTCTCTCTTTTTTGCGTTTCCACTCGTGTGAGAGATAAAAATTGCCAAAACTATGCCATTCAAACATTTTCAGCCATAAATTATATTTATTGTTGTTATTTGCACATGGCATGCTTCAAAAGTCTGTGAACAACAAATGCACACAATGACAAAACGCACAAAAATAAGGTCCGAAATCGAAATGAAAACCTCTGAACGGAAGCGCTAAATGGGCACGAAGTATGCGACAACATTTGTTTGTCTAATTTGTGTATTTATTAGCAGCTAGCATTTATCTTAAAAGTTTTTAATTAGATTTTTTTTGCATCCTTTATATATACATATTTCCAAGACGAAGCGAAAACTTCTTAGTTCTGTTTCGAATATTTTCACAATCGAGAGAGATCGGGAAAGAGAGAGAGAGGAAACGACGCATTCAGCGCACATTTCAAACTGAGCGTAGCACACGGTTGTAATGGTTGTTCTTATTGGCTGACGCAATTATCAAGCTTGTTAATGGTCTACTAATAGTTTTGTTACGATTGCGGCCCAAATCAAATGTTTTCGCTAACTGGTTTTGCCTGACGCACAATGTACTGATTTGTATCATGGCTTCCATGAATCACTTTCTTTCGCTATTGAGAGCGCAACGCATTTATTGAGTGTTGAAATGTTATTGTACGCTTAAACGAGTACATTTCTAACATGAAGAAGATATAAATGTTGGGCTGATTTATATATTTTCATAAGTCTCTAATTTATTTATGCTTTCGTATGTTAGTTTTGAAGCGAAATAAATCTGAATTTATGTAATTAAGAATGTGAAAGTGAACGCGGTCCCACTTTTTCTTTTGCCAAAATAGCACACATATTATGTTTAATATCGATACAAATTCCAAAGTGAATTTGTGATGTCAACAATCGAGATAAACAAAAAAAATAATAACATCTAACAAAAATGCCAACTCAATGTTGGTAGTTGTAAGTGAGAACAGAATGGAAAATGTTCGTACACCATCGCCTCAACGATTATACTTTTCAATTCATGGAAAACTTTCGAATGACCAATTCTATATGTACTTTAATCGATTAAATGGAGCCATTTTCTATTTGGGTAATGTTAAAAGTTTTCTAACAACTTTCTTGCTGACCAAAAATTCAACGGAACATACCCCACATAATATGATATACTCGAATGGACAATGACATTGTTCACAAGAATCAAACTATTCAGTAATGTCCTCAATTTTAAGTTACGATTCACTGTAATTGAACATCGAACAGTTGCATCGTTAAAGAATCGCATGTTGAATGGTGGAGACCGGAGAGTCGTGTCCTTTTTTTCTAAAATCAAAGTACCACTTCAAATAAATGTTATAACATGTGATTGTAAGCATATTTCTATGCAACATACAATTCGGATCATAAAATCATTCTATACCATAAACGTGCACTATTTTCACTATTTTTATGTGCACTCCATACCTAGCTGGAGGAAAGAAAAAAAACAATACATTTCTGCTGATTAACTATAAAATAAAAGTAAAGCATGTGGTAAACCATTGAATCGGTGTGCTTTGTTTATAATTCTCCATTATTTCGCTAGCAAACATTTTTTTTTAATGCTGATTTGAACGTGTACGTGAATGTATTTGAATTAATAAATTAAATTTCAAGCGCATTTACGAATTACAATAGACAAATACAAAAAAAAAACATCTTTAAATAAGCTAAATCGTAACAAGAGCGCAATGAACAAAAAAGTCACAAGAAAGAGCGAGAAAAAAAATCGATGGTAAAGCGGAAAAAAGCATAAAACATCAGCGGTAAACAGATAAAAAAGAACAGGAAGAAAACAAATCTGTAGAAAGCCATAAAATTGCGGAGAGATTTTTTTTTTGTTTTGCCAAACAGCAATCAACAGCATTTACAATAGAGCTGTGCGAAAATGAGTTGTCCTTGCCCATTAAAAAAAATTCCATTAAACCTATGGTATACACGGAACCGGAATTGAAATGATGAAACACAATTGGCCAAACACGAATGTTTTGTAAAATAGCCACATTTCTCTCTCTCTCTCTCTCTCTCTCTCTCTCTCTCTCTCTCTTTCGAATGGAAACGATTTCTATTTGATGAATAGAAAGAGAATTGTAAGTGACCATAGTTCAGTGGGAAGAAATACGAAGAAAAAAACATTTCCCGCATTTCAATGGATTTAAAGGAAAGTGACCTTGGAATTTTTTTTATATTCGCAACAAACAAATCTACCAACAATATCATATTTTTTCATGGCCCAAACATTCATTTTGGACGCCAAATATTCGCATTTTGCAGCAACGGTACAATTGAGTCATTTTTGAGATGTGGCACAGTTTTCTGGTCAGTTTTTGTCATATTATTACTTTGGTTGTGAATACAATTTTTGCACAATTGTAACCTCTGTAAAAAGTCGCTGCGGTTCAATTGCAGACATTTATCTCTTGAGATAGATAGTGATAGAGCAAATGAAAGTGCTAAAAACTGGAATTGAAACAAAAAAGAAATATTCGAATTTGCAATGAGTGACGCGAACGATTTGCGTAATAGCGTCCCCATTGTAACAAAACAAAAAAAAGTCGCCAAGATGATTTTCATCTATGTTAAAACTAGCAGTTCCAACTGAAATTTGATGAATCAGATGAGAAATGTTATAAGCAACAAAAATTAATGCACAAAATCTACATCGAAACGCAGCAGAAATAATAAAAACGAAAAGGCCGTCTGAACCGTATACACACTGAGTCAGTGGAATGGTAATAAAAAAAAGAGATCGAGAGAGAAGAAAGCAAGCAAGCGTGGCTAGAGAAACAATCAGTTGACAGCGAAGCAATGTTGTGAGCGGTGAGGCAAAAGAACCACCATCAACCGCCAAATAACAACAGAATACGCATTGCTGATTGAGGACGGAGGGTAGAAAATGGGAATGATTGCGATAAACAGACATAAACACAAAAGAAAATGAAATCGCATCATAAAACCATGTACAGCGAAAACAAAACGCTGCTTAAGAGCTCGCCAGTACAGTAAAAAGCGTAAGCATAAAAAACAGATTCTCAGCGCTTTCATTGTTGGATCGTGTTTACGCGCTTTTTTTTTCTTTTTTACATTTCAGCTGACTTTTTTTCTGTGTTTTTGTTGTCTAGTTGCACATAGATGTGAATTTGGAGAAGACCAAGAACGAGCGAGAGAGAGATAGAGATGTTTTACATTGGCAACAAAACACCAGAAAATATAATGTGAAAAACGTGAAGAGAAGCAGAAAAAAAAATAATAATAATAAAAAGAACAACTATAAAAGATGAAAAGAGTACCTAAAAAACAACAAGAAAAATCTGAAGAAGTTGCTGTGTGAAAAAAAGTCTGTTTTTTAATATTATAATATTTTGTTTAAGCAAATGAACGATAGCCGTAGTCTCACTTGTTCCCTTTTCCAATGTTATATATGCACAGTAGTGCATGGATGGGGAATATGAAAAATATCTTTCACTGAAATTACTGAGAGATGATGGTAAGAGAGCTTCCGTGCTAACGAGAAAGAGAGAATGAAATCCAAAAAAAGCAAATTGCATATTCAACTTGGCCAAGCTTCGCGATAGATGAGCAAAAAAAAAAAGAATGAAGAAAATCGTACTGGAAATGGTAGAGAGGGTGGAACATAATAGCATCGGAATCAAGCATAGAAGCGAACTAAATCGTACACTCCAAATGTACAATCGGCAGTGAATTGAAACAGAGAAGAAGAAAACGATGAAAAAATAATAATAACGCAACAAAACCAACATTAAATCGCATTTCAGCGCAAAAATCCGGCGATTAAAACAAAACGCATACAACGAAATCTGCAGACAAGCTCAGCGGCAATATAGAAACGCATACACTCTTTCTCTACACATTTGTGACCGAGAAAATATGGCCGTTTTTCATTCAAAACTATGATCTCGCGACCCAACACCAAAAACAAAACCAAAATCGGTCACCATAAAAATTAATTTCACAATTTGTGAGTGTTTTACTCGTTCGGTTGGGTGCGTTTTACTCATTCGGTTCGCATTGTGCTGCTAATTGTATGAATTCGGCTGTATATTTGTACGATATTCAAATGGGTGCAGTTTTCAAAAAGCGGACAATTCGTCAGAACCACCAACTCTAACAAATAAATCAAAACACAGGTGCAAAATAATATGAATTCACATCCAGCCAAACTGGATTAAAATATGACGAAGAATTCACGGTCTGCATACTTTCGGCCAGGCCAACTGATACAAAGTAAATTAGATGCCATTGATCTATACCCAAAAAGCCACTGTAGTATATACAGAGAGCGCAAAGTGTTTGGTCGTGAGAAAATTTCTTATGCACTGTTTGTAGGGAGGGGGGGAGCGGAACTCTTCCTGGCACCTGATAAAAGATACACACTTTGCGAATAACAAAATTGTTTGAACTCAACTGATGTTTTTCATGCGAAAAAATGTAAATTTTACGTTTAAATAAAGCCGCTTGATGCGACTAATTGAGATTTTGTTACAGTGAATGCAGCAGTCTCTTCAATTTTATTATTAAAACAACTCTAGACGGTCTTCGTGACGCGAAAAAAAAATGCGATGTTTAAATCCCCGCCCAATTGCTGAACTCATATTATGCTGCACACGGAGCAAAGCAAAAAAAGGATATCGATGGAAAACAGAAGAAAAAAAACGAGAAACAAACATGAAAAATGATGTATTTTTTAAGTGCCAATTAGCTTTTTGATATTAATCCGATTGAAAGTATTGTCGATGCATTCGATACAGATGAATTCCATGGAATATTTTGCGCCATCATAGCATGAACTCAGACAATATAGTATGCATAGCAATCAAGAGACAAATAGTTGTGTGTTCATCGGGAGCGATCTTTTGTTCATGTAATCACTCGTTCATTGAGAGAGGAGGGTACATGTCGTCGCTTCACGTCTGTCATGTGTAATAAAACAATGTGAATTTAACGACAAAACAACAGCAAGCGCGCGAGTTTGCAAAAAAGAAGAAGAAGAAGAGAGAACAGATGACGAAGATAACTTCTCAAGACATTTAAACGTTGTGTGTAAAGAAAAAAGAAAACATGTAAACGAAACTCAAGAGAAATATCGATGTCGAAAGAAAAAACGCAACTCATATTCTTCGAGTAACGGCCTGGCACTCATTTTCAAGTAAAATATCAATTTTTCTTTCGATTGACGTTTCGAACGAATGAGAAAATAATCTCAAATACTCATTAATTTTAATAAAAATGAAAAGTGCAGAAGCCAAATACTCTCTGCACACACACACACACACACTAACTCATGCACGTGCGTATAGAAATGAGCTCAACATGGTGCCCATGGGAAGAGGGAAACGAAAAGTAACTACGAACAAAAAAAAATCCCGCTGAAATATAATAAAACAACGAAAGTCGAAATGTTTTCTATGCGCTGTGCACCATCCCTTTGTACATACGTATACGCAAGGCAGCACAAATAATAAAAGCAATAAGAAGCACAGATACATAGTAAAATACTATAATAAATGTTTCTTGTTCATCAGCCATTGTTGAAAGCAATTTTTATAATTTGATTTTTTTCACTTCGCCTCATTGTCGTCTTTCTCTCTCTTCCCTCTCATTCACTCCTACTTTTTTTTTAAACATGTCGTTTACCAGTGTATTTAGAATCTATATTTTAGATATTGAGTATATGACTATACGTTCAGAAGTAAATATAATGTACGACAACATCCAGACGCCCAAACTGAATCATTTCACCTATGTGCCTCTTTTACACATGCATTCAATCTGATTATTTCTGTTGCTCGCGAATAATATTTTCCTCTTCACTTAACTTTTTCTCTCGTTTTTTTTTACACCATTATTCTTCTTTTTCTCTATCTCAACCTCTGCCCTTCCATTCTCTTCTTTTTACTTTTTATTTTGATTACTTTCATTTCACAGAGCAATCCGTTAAGGTTAAAGTAACTTACTTAGTCGACGACGTTCAAGCACATAATCAAAAGCTGTATGTGTGCTTTGCATGTGTGTATGTATGTTTTTTTTTTCTCTTAGCTTGAATACATCATTCCATTTGCCTTATTTTCGTATGCACATTATGAATTTTTGCGTTTTCGATGGTGGGCGCTTGTTGTTTTCGCAACCAATTCGATATTTCATCATTTTGGAGCTATAAATAATAATTTGATAGTCGATGTATTTTGAAATAGCGCAGAATGAAGCACACAGCAATCGAAACACACACACAGAGATACACACTCAAACATCTTGCGCGCACTTGTAGCAATTTTCTCTTCGCACTTCTCGATGCAAAATATTTTTTTATAGAGCAGAAACATCAGCAGCAGCACATACACATTTCTGGAAATTCATGTAGTCTATTACCATGAGTCGACAGACTTTTTTATTTGATGGAGTTTGATTTCCAGATATGCATGTATACGACCGATATATTATAGATTGGTTCAAAGTGCCGCTTCTGCATCATAATGATAGAGAGTATTGAAAATCAGTTGTGTAAAAAGGATCGCCAGCATGCGATGGAACATAGCGATCGTTGTAAATGATGAAGAATGTTCGCTTAAACACAAATTACGATACTGTTTTTCGAACGCAACAGTGAAACGAAACTCCATTGAAACCTATATATTTATACATATATGATGTGCATCTCTGTCTGTTGAATAATTCGTTTGATGGAAATATAAAAATTGCATAATAAATGTGTATGAGCGGCAAAGAATGTTCGTTTCTCGTTTATTCAGTGCGAACGAAGACTCTGGCTGTGCGAGCGCAACATTTCAGCAGCAGTAAATAAAAAATCGATTGCTTTTCCGTTTGCTATCTCGTCTCGGGTGTCGTTTTATTGGCAACGTTTTATTTTGTTTTTTTCTTTCTCTTTCTCTATCTCCCATTCTCGCGCGCGCCCTGCTCTCTGGTTGTGCATTTTGTACGTCGAATGATTTGGTTTGCTGCCATTGTATTATGATATGATTATTCGATTATGGTTCTTAAATGTTTACTCCTTTTTCCGGTGGTTTCTAATGGATGCGGTAACGTAAACGCATGTGAGTTTGGCTGAAATTGCAGCCGCTCTTCTTCTTCTTTTTCTTCAGCGGTTGAATATCTAAACGCATGATACTTTTCCTTTATTTTGAATCACTATCGGGTTCAAAAAATAAATTCATTTGCCGCTGCCGGCACATACGTGTTCAAGAGTAGAACGAGAAAAAAATAAAGAACAACGACGTTGAATGTTGATTTTTTCGTTTATTTTATTCATGCCACATTTCTTTCAATTCATACATTTCATACATAAATAATACTTGCCAAAGTTTCATATCTAAAATTCAGCAGCATATACGTTGTTATTGAAGGTACTTAGCAACAATGAGCATGTCTTTTACATGCTAAGCCTATAATTACAAAAGCCATTAGCTTTGCTGGCGTTAATGCCATAGCGAACCAAAAGCAAATTGAGCAGGAAAAAAAAAACATGACATAAAATGACAAAAAGGTACGGTTGTTCGTGAAATTCTCGCATTAAAAAAAAATTGAAATCCTTATTAAGTAATCTTAATTTGTAATTCCAGCAACTGATTTATTTTATTCATTCGTAGAAAAACGGCGAAAAGAGAAAGTTTCAAAAGTACAAATCATACCTATTAACTTGAAAAGATATAATCGAATTTAGTCGATAGCAGCATAATTTTGCCGCAAAAAATATGCGCCACGATTAAACGTGGTTGTAACATGTACATGTGATGCGAAAGTTTTCACGCTTCAATTTGTAAATAAAAGAAGCACATTGTCATTTTGTTTGGGTTTTTATTTGGTAATGGAAAGTTTATTATGCTCTGTATAACGTTGGCTTAAAATTAAAATGGGTGTTTAAATTCAATCAATAAATTAGATCAGATGCGAAAACAAGTAGAAAAGCGTTCGCATACGGGCTGATTGGTGGGGCGCGAGCATTTACCGAGAATTCATACAATTTCAGTTATTTATTGCGAATAAAAAGAACGACACGAACGGAAGTGGAGGGTAGGAGTGTGAGTTGATGCATCACACAGAACAGTACAACAACGGCAGACAAAAAAAAAAGATCAAACTCTCACGGTTAGACCGATCTGCTTGGCAAAAATATACACCATTAATCTATTATGGAAAGCTGAGCAAACGATTTAAAAAATTAAAATTGTATACGCCGATGGTCTTTACACATGTAAATATTCTGGCAACTGGCATGCAGGAGTACCTATCTGGAAAATGTGTACGTACAGATGTTAAACGAAACAGAAACAACGGTGAAATTTGGTATGGAGAACGAAATAGGCAAGAGAGAGAAAGAGAATGATAGAGCACATCCAAAGTAAACGAATGAGTGAATGAAATAGAGAAATAGCATCGAACCTGAACACCGAACACCAAACATACATCCAGAGCAAAACACGTACAATAATAACATATTTTGATTTACGAGAAAATCGGCATTCGGAATTTCAAAGTTTCGTTTCTATCTGGTTGCTACCAATTTTTTTGTTATGTATGTGTGTATGTGTGTAATTCACGTTGATTCTATTTTGCAATCTGCCGTTTTTGTGGATTGTATTTATTTGTGCGGTTACCTGAAAACTTGGCGCTCGCATAGACAAGATGCAGAAAGCATATACACAGCCACACTCACACTGTCTATTATTTGATTTCGTTGCCGTGGTTTTTAAATGTTGGTACGTGTACTAGATAAGTTGCAAAACGGTACATTGCAAGACATATCGACTTTATGGCACAAATTTAGGCATTAGAACAACGGGCACAGAGTCGCGCCGAAAGTGAGAGAGAGATAGAAACCCACAGCTAGAGAAAAATCGACTGGGAAAAAGTACTTATTATGTATTTTCACTACAACAATATAATCCATGTAAAAGGTCTTTTATGTTGTTAGGTCTTAAATGTTTTTTTTCGTTGGTTTTTACTTGAATCGAAAAAAAGCTCACGCGAAAAAAGCAAATAGCAGTTTATTCGAAGGCAAAAGCCAAAAGTGGTACAATTGGTGGCTTTCTCAGTCATGAAATGAATTAATATTTAATGTATTTCAATTGTAAGCCATATATTACATATGAAAATTGAAAATTTGCATATTTCTTGTAAGTTGCATACGCATTGCAAAATGCTTGTAAAGCCGTTTCAATTCAACTATGTTGGCTGGTACTTTCTGCTTATGCCCATGTCAAAGCCACTTTTGGATATGAGAATAGAATTTTTAGATAGTATAGCCATAGATTGGACGAAATGAATGCTGTACATCTAAGCCATGACCGGGTTAGACATACAAAACAACGAATGAAAACAAGACAGAAGCTGTAATGATCGCCGTACATTTGACTGTGTACAACTGTACATGCAAAGAAGAAGAAGAATTGAAAAACATACACGTATATTACGCATGCATTCGATTCAGCCGGTGTGTGTGTGTGTCGGTATACGACGCGTTGCCGGCATCTAGTTAATATCAATAGTTTTGCAATTTAAAATATGCAATGAATACAAGAGAGGCGTTTAAACATTCATTTGGTGAGGCATCGTCATTCCGACGTGTACAGATTGCACTGTTTGGAACGGAGAACGTTCTCTTCATTGCACTCCCAAATGAATTTTATAAACTTGTAATAGTGCAATTCAATGTATTGCTTTTGCTGCCGCCAGCGATTTTTTTTTTCTTATGGTAAATGTACATGTGAGTGTGTGTGCGTATCTCACGATATGTGTATTGGTGACAAAGCCACGGCACAAACAACGCACCTTTACATACACTTATGCTTATGCGGTGTGATTATGCATTTTTCCGTTCTCATCCTTCTTCTTGTGAGTTCAAAACGCACGAACACACAGCTCAAATACACCAACAACACACACACTCACACTCACACTCGTATGACCAAACTAAAGCGCTTCCTATTCATTTTACACCAAAACGCAACAATAATACGCTTTTCTACATAAATTTAAAATTTTAATCTAAATTCTAATAAGTTCGTGAAATTTAAACTGCGGCAAACAGAAGAAACGTTCCAAAACACACATACTCTTCGGTACCGAAAGGCACACACGTCGTCATTGTCGTTTTAGTTTTGGTTGTCGTTGCGAAGAAAATGAAAAAGAAGACGTATGTAGTAAAAGATGAGAGAGAAAAAAAAGGCAACCTATGTGTCGGTTCACAAAGCGAAAAGCAGTACACAACGAACCAAGTGAACGAGTAAGAAATAGAGAAAATAGAGTTAAACATAGATGATAGAAAAAAGTCAAAAAAAGGCAAGCAAGTAAAAACGGCAGGCACCCGAAAATGAAACAACAGTCCGTACGTGTGGATGTTACAGTGCAAAATGTGTACATTTGTGTAAAAACATTGAAGATAAAACTTATATATTCCCATCCTCACCAGGAAAAAAAGAAGAAGAGAGAATGAGAGTTAGAGTGAGAAAGAGAAAAAGTATTGTAAAATTAGCATATTTGTTGGAGCCTCACTCTTTCGTTTCTTTTGTAGATTGCAGTATTGTGACGGTGGCAAACAACACATATAGTGGCTGATATGTGAACATTGTCGACGAGAAGATGCGCATTCAATGCACTACAGCTCACAAAATACAAACATTGAACGAAAGTACATTCAGCAATTTCCACAACACACACACACACACACTCGCCGAAAATGTGTGCTCTTCATATTCCCAAAATTGTAAAAGTCTCCAAAACTGGTTCCTTTTTATGAGAGACTATATTGCCTGGTGGTGGTGGTGATGGTGTGTGTGTGTGATAGTGAGTGTGGCACTATGCATTGCACCCGGTTTTTTTGTACTGTTGATCGTCTCGCACTTCGCATATTTGTCCTCCAACAATTCCAATAGAAGTAGCCAAACTCAATGAGAACAACTCAACGGAAAACGGAAAAGCGTAGCGGGAGCGGGTTGCTAGTCAAAATATGGCAAGATTTAACCAATTTAAATAAATCTGTATAATTTAGGTGTGCTATCTGCATATGCACATGCGTTACATTGGGATCTAAGGCTCATTTTTTTTCTTAGATCATTTTATTTTCATTTGGCTTCTGTGTTTTTTTTCTCTCTCAATAAGTTTATACCTTGCATCTACAACGCGCCAAAGAACAAGGAGCCATAGAAAAAGCAACGGCGGGTAGGGACGAAAGCAAAAATAAGAGTGAGAAAGAGGGAATAAAATATTCATTATAGCTTACAATACAAAATAACCATTTTTTTCAGCTCGTACACCAGTGAAATTTTATTTATTCAGTGCATTCTTTGCGGTTCGGCTAGTTCATTGTAATTAACGTTATTTTTTTTCACTCTGACGTCGTCGTCGTCGTCGTCGGCGTTCATTCTGTGTTCTATCCATTTTTACTTGCCGTAAAGTAAAATGAAACAAGTTTTGTTCCGTCCGCATTGTAATCGCATTTTGCCTTTTGTCATTTGGCATAATGCACAAAACAATCAAAAGCACATTTTGAATTATACAAAAACATAAATATAAGCACATAAAACACGATGAAAAAGCTCGCGGAGGGGTTTGAAGCGGCTTGAATAATAACTATCAACTGCTTTAACTTCAAAATAACAAACATTTTAAAGATTCTCTCCTTCTCCCTCTCTCTCTTTCTCTCTTTACTCTCAACTTACATCGTGTAATATTTTCAAAAATGCAATCGATATTTTCTCTCATATTCACACAATGAATTCGTATCTTATGTATTAGGGTGTAGCAAAAATATGAGAAAAAATCAAAACGTACAGGCGGCAGGCACTTAACCTTTCTGTATCTGTATATTCTGAAAAATTGTCTAAAAATGATGTTTACAAAGTCTTGACATTGTGGTACACCAAAATTTTGATTTTAAATAAAAATCTAGATGGTTTCGTAGTTTGGTGCCGAGCCGTAAATGTTTTGAAAAAATGCTACACCCTAGCATGTGTGCAAAATGAAATGCATTAAAAATTCCCGTATTCATTGCAAAAAGCTTTGGCAAAATAATTTTGAATGAACTAACATTTGTTCCACTAGTTACAGCAGTCAAATTTCGATTTTCATTAGAATATTTTGCATTTTAGTTGAAATACAAACTGCATGCTATAAAATTGTCTCTTCATTTTGACTATATTACAAATTTTCAACGATCTGCCATCAGCCAGTTTCAATTTATTTGATGTGTTTCATTCCCCCACCAGCCCCACTAAAGGCGCGCTTGTATGTGCTAATTACTTTTTAATATGGTTTCTCTTTTTCATGAGATTAAAACTGATGCGGAAGAACACTTTTGGATTTCCTTTCCATACATATACATTGATTACATTATGTTTGGACATGTTTCCACCATATTTACACTATCTCGAAGTTTGTCTATTTTGATAGCATTTCACCGCATATATGCACATATTACAGGTAGAAAGAAAAGTAATTTCGTTTTGCAATATTCACGTGTAGTATCTTTGTAATTATAGTGGGCGAATAGTTTGAGCGAAAAATCGTGACCATTCGTGCGAACAACATTTCAGATGTACGATGCAATTTAAGGAGGAGCCTTATCATCTGAATTTATAAGAATGAAATTTACAATTTTTGATAACACTAAATGATCACATTTTTCATGCTGAATAATATTTTTATGTCAATATTTTCGGTGCCAAAATTTTCGAAAGACATTGTTAGGACCATTTAATCGATTTTAAAATACTCAATCCACATGGTTTATCTTTGGCGCAGAAATGATATCTTTATAGCAAATATAATTGAAGACATTACTTTAAACATGGCTCCCCCATACGCCAAATCCAAATAGTCATAATTCACAAAAGTAAATCATCAATGAGATAAACCAACCGAAAATTATTTCTTTCAAAATTGTCAATGAACTGTGTGTACATTAAATCATCAACATATGTTGTACATTCTTTCTTGAAACACATGCAAATTGTTATCAACCACCAAACAGGAATTCGAGTGGAAATAACGACAAAAGAGAGAGAGTAAGAGAGAATAAAAAAAGACAAAGCAAACACGGGAAGTTTTACACGGCTTCTAACAATTTTTGTTTCACTTGATGAGCTCAATACGTAGCACAAGCACTTCAACGATGATTTCAATCCAGTTTTTTTGCATTCCGTACTTTTTTCTATATTCGAGTGATTTAGCCCGCATGAAAAAAAGTGGTTTGAAAATGCCCGAGAAAGTTGTCCGAAATCCGTCCATCCGTTTGCAAAGTTTTTTTTTTTCGATCTCTATCTCTATCTCTTTTTCTGTGTATGTATGTTATTTGCTGATACACACAACCACCAAAATAACAAGTAGAAAAATAAAAGATTTTGAAGAAAAACTGTGAAAATATGCACTTGCCAAATTGAAAATCAGCACCGAAAGAGAACGAGAGCGATAGAGAAAGAAACATGTTCGCATACAACACTGAAAATCAACCAGAATCCAAACGAGAAAAAAAAAGCATGGACGGTTCAAAGTGAGAATGAAACAAAAAGCATTTCAACATCACAGACAAACATACATACGAACCCGCCTGGTAAAACTGAGACGCGAGCGCTTAATAGAAATAAATTTCGAGCAAAAGTTTATAAAAAGCGATCGAATGAGTGAGAAAGAGAGTATGAGAGCAAAAGTAAGGGATTGAAAGCGAAAATGTAAAGTTCGGGAAGAGCCAGGAGTAGTAGTAGCGACGGCGGCAGCATGAAACAGTACCAACCGAAAATTAAATGGTGTGGAATGTACTGGAAATGAAGCACGAATGTGTTTAACACTTTTAATGTTAAAACGACACGAGTCTCACTCTTCGGTAAAAATCGCTGCCACTACATATTCGTTGATTTTTACCTTTGGCTAGTTGCTTCTCTGTAAACGGACGCAACTCTGTGGGCAAAATTATCGATGCTTTGTCGTGCATAATCTAACATCTTTCTCTTCTCTGCAAGCAATCGCTGCACATTTTTGGTTCATTTTGCGCTTCGATTTTCATTCCCACAGCCCATTATTTTATCGCGTGCATTGAAGGATTCATTAAACCTTTTTCTCTCTCTCCCTCTCTCTCTCTCTCTCTCTCTCTCTCTCTCTCTCTCTCTTTTTCTGTCGAAAAAAACTTTTTGTTCTCATTGCGCGTTTTTGGTGCGACCAGAATTTTTCTCTAACTTTTGATTCATTCTCCCGGTAACTATTTCAATTGCCCGAATTGTTCACATCATCAACATTCGATGTGTTCTTTGCTCCCAGTTTACTAGTGAGTTTGCCATAGCGTTTGATTCATTAGGAATCAAGAAAAATGTTTAAGGAAAATTCGACTAATGGAAGGGAATGCGTCACGAAATTGCACGAAAATTATGCTTTGACCAAATGATGAAATGTCACAAAACAAAACTAGGAAATCATTCCAACATTTTCGCTGTTTCTCTCTCTCGGTTACTCTTCTTTTTTTTCACTCCCCTTCGACCGCTGCCAATTTTACTTGCTTGCTGCTTTCTTGTAGTTTAATCAGGCTACAATCAGGTAGGTTAAATTGTTGCAAAACAAGCACAACCAATTGAACGTTCAAAAGCGACAATTTAAAATGCGTTGTGTCGCTTTCTACACAAACTACAGCTGGTTACCCATAAATCTATTGTTAGTGTTGTCGTTTGCATCGAAATCGTATATAATTGCAATTCATTCGAAAGGGGTGAAAAGGGTGGGAAGCGGTGTACAGATGTTGGAATTCCAGTAAATGTTCAATAGCGTAAAAATTTTGATTTTGAAAAAAAAAATGAGATTTAAATCACAATCTTACCGTCGTGCGAATCGTACAAATAAATAATTTTTTCCCATCCATAGTGGCGAATAGTGTCGATGATTGCCTCATGGTAGTCGGGTCGCATACTTATGGCAAAATCAAGAAATCCAGACGATGGCGTTAACACCTGAAATTAAAAAATGTCATAAGTTACATGTGGCTAGAAAGAGAAAATATGGTTTAATTTTTTATGTTGTTTCAATCTTAAATTTGTTCAAATTAATTAATCCAACCAATCGTTTCTGGGACATTTTTTTAGTGACCATAGC
Organism: Contarinia nasturtii; assembly: GCF_009176525.2. Lineage (NCBI taxonomy): Eukaryota > Metazoa > Arthropoda > Insecta > Diptera > Cecidomyiidae > Contarinia > Contarinia nasturtii. The sequence continues at coordinate 9,457,372 of NW_022197486.1, forward strand.
CACAATGATAAAAAAATCATGTATGTACATTGTACACAAGTTTTGTGGCTCAAAATGAATTCATTGATCGATTACGTTACATTATTTGCTAATAACCACAATGGACATGTCGCTGCAGCGGCAGATATAGATTGGAAAATCGTTTGTTTAACACGAAAACATCAAATGGTATTGTGTACTGTTGCCGTTGTCGTTTGTTCAATTTGAATGCATCACATAATATACACAATGCACATGCACTGCACAACGTATGCAATAAAATAATACAAAACTTTTGAGATGATTCACGTTTAGGTATACACACGATTCACGATACACACATTTTCCATTTAATTTAATTGATATATTCGATCTCTGGCAATGCAACGCCTTTTAATAACCAACTTCAATGCCAAATTGCCAATACGCCAGCATTGATAAGTTACGATATTCACTTTATAAAATATATCAGATTCATTGCCATTGCTCTTTCTCGATTGCCGCCTATTTTACTATCTCAGTCTCGTCTTCACTTCAATTCGATTAAAGTGAAAATTTAATTGATTAAAGATAAAATTTGCCCGTAAATCGAATATGGTGTAGTGCAATGAAGATGATGTTGGCAATAGTAGTAATAATCGTTCGATCAACGTTGCATTGATTGAGTATGGACGATGTATAGAGGTTGACAAATGCCTCAGTCACATCTCAACCAATGATTATTAAGGTTTACAAACGACTTTTTTTTCTCTTCTATTTGGCCACTTACCGCAAAATGACAAGCATGTATTCTGTAAGTGTGTGAATACTAGTATATTCTACTTTTAAATAGACGAACGAATAGAACAGTGCACACCAGTGCATGCCAATTTTCATTTTGAATACAAAATTTTTCGTATCAATCGTTCGCATGAATCTTCCTTTAGTCGGTATACCAATAAAAAAAAAATTGGCCATATCGTAGCAAGAAAGATGAATTGGCCAAAGAATGTCAGTTGCAGTTATTTCATGACACTCTACGTATACCATTGTAATTAGATTACTGCACATTCAATGTTTCTCATCTTTCGGATATTTATTGCTAGAATAAATACGTAAATTGGATTTTTTTTCACTCACTTTAGTGAGTGCATGCGGTACATTCTGCCAGTTCATAGACTTTGTCTATGTCAAATAGGTATGTTCATAAATATTTGTTGTTGCTGCTACTTCTACTGCTATGTTGTTATTGTTGCTATAATAGACACTGCAGTGCCGTTGGTTTTTCGGTCACAATGCTGATGATGAGCACTTTGAGTGGAACATTATTTCGAAGTTTCTTTGACTATTGATTTGTAATCTTGAACATTGTCATTTGGACGACGAGCATCGGTTTCTCGGATGGTTTCGGCCCCTCCAAAACTGGTTCATCGTTATGGGGTAGCATTCGATTTATTCGTTGTATATTTTATCACTTCGGAATTGGAGAGTCGGTAAAATGTTCCACTGCTTTGCTTTTTACCAGAGTATCCTAGCGCAAAGATGTAGAATATTTATGTAGTTTTCTGTAGTAAGGTATAATATACCGGAGATTGCTTGTGTCAAAATAATATATGTGTGATTTTCTCTTTCGGAGAGAAAACGACCGAACGAAGAAGATGTATATAAAAAAGAGAAACAAAACGAAAAATCGGTAACAACAACATTATTTTGGGGTGTTCACTTCAACCAAATTCAATTCCTCATACTCAAACATTAATCAGAGAAATACGTGCGAAAAAAAAATAGAAAGAGAAAAAGAAAGATGTTTTGATGCTGAGCAGAGAGGAGCACATAATAAAACTTCTATCACTAACTCGACGCTTTTTGCAATGAAGCACATAGCATAGGTATAGTGACGACAAGAATGGCACATGATCGAGTTTTCGTTTGTGAAAAAAGACGTGAAATCGATGGGAACGAGAAAAACAAAAATTGTTGTAAGCTGGGAACAATCAGCGAAAAAATGACCTTTGACACAGTGAAAAAATGGCCATATCATTTTATATTTGAACATCAATGTATTGGTCTCATCTTTCATATGCTTCGATCTTTTTTCTCGTTTTTTTTTCTTCTCTTCAAACAAATGTATACGTATTACTTGTCATTGACTTGCCGTTCACACTTCTCTTGTTCCCTTCGTTTTCGTTATTTTGACGCCTAGCTTTCTGAAATCATGCATAAAACAAAAAAAAAAAGAAGTAAAAATCCGTAACAAAATCATTTATCATTTTCATCATAGCACATCAATCGAAAAGGTAAAACCATTTGGCATGTCAAAAAGAGTCAAAAAAGTTTTCCAAAGTAGAGGAAAAAAAACATTGAGGCCGTGACTCGGATGCCACTCTTTCTTTCGCGCGCGCATTGCCTGCAAACAAATGGGTAAATACAGTTTTGTGTTTGATAGTACATCATAAGAGAACGCATAAATTTTTATATTTTCAGACTGAGGATTTCGTTCACCGAATTTTGCACGTAAAAGATTTTGCAGGTCCTATCTCACATACTTGCTCAATAATCGCCCAAATGTGGATATAAAGAATGAGAAATTCATCTACCAACCATAAGAAGTGCAAGAAGAAACCGAGAAAACTGAAAAACGAACGAGAAAAAAAAACGCGCCATAGAATTCGAAAGTGAAATGCGAGTGGCGAAAGCAAACATATAGTGTCAGAGGGGAAAAAAATCCATGTAAGTACCAGCGAGCTGTAGCTAAATGTAAATGACATAGAAATTTAGATGAAATGTGGACGCGTACACAACAAACTCTGTGTGACACAAAGTGAAGAAGTGAAGAACAACTACGGTTGTGTTTCTTAACTGGTGTGCCTTCTTTCTCGTTCTCTTATTACTTGCTATTGCCTTTCGCTGTGGTCGTCATTGGTGGGTGCGAATTTGGTAAACGGTATGTGCATGATAAAACGCGTTCAAACCCAACAAAATGGATAAAGAACTGTAAGATAAACCGTTTTTAGTCGATGTTGAAGTGAATTTTGATTCGGAGGCTTAAATGGGTTTACGTATTAACTCATATATATGTATACACATGATAGCTGTTGCCCTCTTAGTTTTTACAGCCACTCCATTCTGGAATATAATATTAGGTTATGTCATGTCTAGTGTGCATCACATCACACCCATTTGGAAAGCGAGACGGTGCGTTGATGCTTTTGGGTTTGCTTGTTATGTACAACAGGAAACGCATGTGACTTCTTGAAGTAAAAGTAAGAAAACTTTATCAAATCCCTGTGGGTGTTTTCTGACTCTCTTTTTTCCATGCTACTGTTGTTGTTGTTGGTGGTGTTGTTTGCAGCCGCTTTTGTTGTTATTCATTTTTCTTTTTCTTTTTTTGTTGTTTTGGAATTGCGTTTCGATCGACCAGTATCCTTCATAAGCTGCACACACTGAGACCTTATTGACGCAATATAAAGTGAACATGTGACAGTTACTTGGAATGGATCGTAATATAGTGGGTATCACAAAAACGGTGGATGCAGTGCATGGGTTTAACCTCTACTTCATGTTGAGCTAACCAAACACACACACACACATACACACCATGTCAATGGAATTCGAATGTGTGCAGTTTTAAAATAGGGCCCCTCTGGTGCCGATTTTACTTCACATTCTCTCTCTCTCTCTCTCTCTCTCTCTTGCTCTTTCATTCCCGCTTCTCTTGGCTTTAAGTTTTCGAAGCTTTGTTCAACGATCGTTCGCGTTCCAACTCTCTCATTTGCTTTTCTGCTGTCATCTGCAATAACATCCAAGTGTACTTGAAACTCGTTGCGTTTGCTTGTCGATTCTCTCTCGGTTTGCATACTCTCTTTTGCTTCATTCTGTATTCATTGTCCAATACTCTTAGCAACTATCATACAAATTCACGAGTAACATATTTATTTTGAGACTTTTTTTTTCTGCTTTGTCACTCTTTGTTATTCATTTTGGTAGCGTTTGTTTCGATTTAGTATGCATCTTGTATTTAATTCCTTGGTGCAAGTTTATTCTTGAACGCTTTTCGGTTTTTACATTATGCTCTCTTTCTTCCTCTGTCGTTTCACTCTTTTTGGCTACACCATCATCATTTTCTCACATGCTATATATTTGACTTTCGCCAAGAGACATTGATACCATACACTGAAGTGAATGTATGTGTGTGTGAGTGTGTGTTTATGTGTATTTTACTTCTGTCGAAAGTATTTTCTATTTGTTACGCAAAAACAAACTCTGAATATTTAGTAGATTATTTACATTTTGGTTAGTATAATGTATGTCTCTGAAAATGTACTCTTTTCATTTATTTTTTTGGTCTCAACAGCGTGTGTTTCTGTGTTGCTTTCATTGTTGAATCGAATCATGGTACACACAATCATACAATAAGTCTAGCTAGTTATTTATATCATCTATTGCTTTAGCGATATAAAAATAGCTGCTATTTAACGCATCTCTTGGCTTAGACGATGTGTATGCTGGACATAACATGGTGTCATTGTTTTAAATGATTGACATTTTAAATCATTTTAAGCTTCACAGCGTCGGAGCGAAGAGATGCGTTGAATAGCAGCTTTTTTCATATCGCTATAGCAATAGATGATATAAATAGCTAGCTAGACTTAATCTATGCACAAAATGACCTATGAGCGTTTATGTCATTAAATATGTGTAGAAATTCTCATAGCGTATAAATATACTTTTCATGATCTCAGTAACTACTAGTTTTCTGTAAACCTTATGTTGAAATGAGCTTTTGCTAATGCCTGCCAAAGAATGATTTCTGTATAAAGTAAATAGGATCAATCCTTTGTTCAAAAATCAATAGTAAATTTTTGAAAAAAGGTAAATAAACGTCTTTGCAAAAAAATTCAAAAAAGGAAAATGCAAAATATCGTGTTAAAAGAATTTGCAAACGGATTCCACGACCAACAAAAAAGTCCATTTTGGGGACCTTTTTTAGTGTTTTGTTTAAAATGATTTCACATCAAATCTGTGCAAAAAAACACCACTCAAGTGTCTTTCTTTTCTTAAACGATATATCTTTCCAAGTAAAAAAATACAGCATCAGAAATAATTAAAATATTAATATAAAACTTTTTTTTTTGCGATCCTTTGTGTACAATTCCAGGGAAATCTATTGTTCAGTTTCGATGAAAAAACGTTCAACAGAGTGTCGATATTGACAGTAACATCATTGGTGACAAACATTTAAATTCTCGCAACAATAATAACCGCGCTCTGTTGTTGCGCAACTTTTTCTCTAAAGTCCAATACTAAAACTGTTTGCCATTTGACGCCTTCTTATGCTGAGAAAAATCACCCATCGTCTTTCCGTTACTTACATCTTCTATTTCACAAAAACAAAAAAATACAATTGCGTTCCATCACACATACATTTTGGATTGTTTGATTTTCTCCACTACGATATTCTTGAACAGCATTAAAATTCACAAATACACGTTGTCTATTATAATTCTCTCGACGTATAAGTGTAAATATTCAAATATCATTTGAAACAGAATGCGATCCAATGTAAACATTTGGTCCCTTAGCCACAATACAAACACATTTTCGCTAGACAGTTTATTTTGACCGAAAGAAAATTCCCTTTAACGCCTTTTTTTCGTTCTGTAACACAGTGATATATGCAAAGCATTGATATAAATCGAAATTCCAACAACACCAGTCATCCAACAACATCAAACAATAACAGAAAAAAAAAACAAGCAAACAAACGATTTTATATGTCGATAACGCCAACTCGCCGAGCCCCCTGTTGGAAACGATATAATAGACTTTTGTTTCGCTATGAATACTTGAACAAACGATCCATCCAGTGCATAATAATGTTTCAATGTTTACAATTGTATTCGTGACATCGAAGCGATTAAATTTTGACATCGAGCACCATTTGATTTTAAATATTAGTGATTGCTTAAAATGATAGGCCGAGACTTCATTCATGGCATTGTTGTTGCATGCTTCGGTTTGGTGGTGGTGGTGGTGTTGTTATTGTTATGCTCAGTGTGATGGATGGTGTTGTTCTCATTTGTTGAATTTCAATGATGAGATCGAGTGAATATTTATCAAAAGAAAAAGAGAAAAACAACTACACAACACATTATATTACTATGGGAATTTCGAATAAATTTTATACCAAAACTGCATCATAAATGCCGAGAAATTATTCAGATGAAGTAGCGATGGAAGAAAATATTATGCCAACCATACCCGTATCTTTGATGTATAAGAAAATTAACTAACATTTTAATACAATGTTGTTGGCTTTTTTCGTCTAGTTTCGTTACTCGAATAAGCTCCAACCATTTTTGCTGCACACTTATTGCATTTTTTTATAGTTTCAAGTCCTCGAAATAATAATCAAATTTAACAACATCGACATTATTCATGGCATTTTTCTTTCTCATATCGATGGTACCAGCTCTCATCATTTTCTATATTATTCTTCCATTAATAAAGATATAATACTGTATTGGGTTTTTACTCATTTATTTGCATTACAAAATGGCATGGTATGAAGTCCAAGTGACAGATGCCGTTGCTTCAATGTTAAATGTGACGAACATAAATTCGCATCTAATCACTCTCGAATCTAAGTACATAATTGCATCGGTGTTGTTACAATGTAATGTATAAAATTACATCAGCATCATTGATTATGTGAAATACACACTATATCTTGATGATAATTACATAAAACATTGTTTTTGTGAACATTTTATAAAAGGAAAATAAGTGCATCAGAAAATATCAAATAAATATTTTATCATCGAATGATATTCAATAAATATTGAAAGCAATTGGATGATATAACTTATTGACTGACTTGTCCCGTCGGTATAATGATTTAAATTTTGTTTGACAGTGCGCAATTTTATTAGAAAATATCGTTTTAAAATGATTGCATTTTTTTGGCAAGAACATTTCAACTAACGATTTAAAATCAACAAAATCGTTTTTTTATGTGTGTCAAAACCTCAAAATGTTGCCAACTCAAAAACTGCTTTTGGCCATTTTTTGTCCATATATTTCATCCAAGCGCACGCAATTTTAAGCGCATATTTAAAAAAAAAAGAGTATCAAGCACGATACAGTACATCATTACGGGAAAAATGCCCCTTTCGAATTATTTATATCAAAATGTGTGCCATAAACAGTCGTCGATTTGATAATCGTTCATAATAAAATATTATATTTTTTTCATTATCAATGCTGTCTGCATTGGTTTGAACGCAACAATCACACCCCGTTCTAATATATGAGTATGCTTAATGTCCAACATTCATTTCAAGCTCGTACATCGTATGACATGGTCCTTTTGTGTCTGAATATAAAATGTAATGTACGAATGAAGCAAGCCAAATTACTGTTTCCATTATCATTAGTTTTGGTATTTTTCTGTGGTTTTCGACCGAAAATGTATGTCGGAAGGATAAACCAACAAGCGGCAAATAGAAAACCATAAATTTTTCGAATTTGTTCAACACAATTTCAAACAAATTGCTGAACATGCCCTGAATATCGTTTTTGAAGCAAAAGAAATCGTTTTGGTTGGCTATCGCATTTTTTCTCTCTATATCTCTTTCTCTTTATCTCTTTTCCTCTCTCTCTCTCTGTGTATTCTATGATGGATAATTATTTTTGTTACATTGGATGGGCGAGCACACCAAATCGGAATGCTGTTCATTTTGATACAAATAAACCGAAAAATCATTCATTTGAATTGGCAAATGACAAATAAATATGCAAACACGAAAATGATTTTAAGCTTCATATGTTTTTGAGACACATGAAAGCATGCACCCACACAAATACAGTTTTTTTTTCATCGACCTTTGGTCATTCGCGAAAATTATGCTTTTTTCCCATTGAATTTCATATCATTAAAAGGACTATATTAACAGTTCAACAGGTTCCAAAAATCCATGAAATTTAATCGTTATGAATGAAATGTCAGTTCCGCTTTTAGATGAGATTTCATTGACATGGATTTATTAAAATTAATAATGACAAAATTGTTGCCAGAAAAATATCAAACTCGTTATTTTATTGGTTTTTGATGAAATTTGTCGAATATTATTTGGTGTGTGTGTGTGTGTTTTTTTTTTCCTGTTCCATGTTCCATTTTCATTTGAAGAGAAAAGAAAATCGGTCGCATTGAAATCATAAATGGCTGTGGTAAATATGCGATTTTTATCGGATTTTTATGAGCACCACAAGCACAAAATGATGCGAAAATTTCCAAATTATCGTAGTCAGCTGACTTTATTTGTATTACATGGATGCCATTGTGGATAAAAGCTCATAAGCTGAAGAAAAAGCATTTGGGGTTCAAGTAAATCCTCTGTGGTGTTTGTGCATGAATTGCGTCTGAACACCGATTTAAGATTCAGTATGCGTTTTATGTCTATTTACAATTCCAATGTACATCTTGCCATGGCCGAAGTCTTCGGCCGATATTCTCCATGCTTTTTTTCCCTCTTTCTCTGTCTGTCTCTTTCATTGCTTCAAATATTCATTAGGATTTTTAGTCGCTATGCTTTGCGGTTGGCATAATTTAAAGTGCACAATTTTACTGATGTTTATTTACATTTTCATGAGAAAGTGCGGAAGAAAGAAAAACGGAGAAAAGAGAGAGAGAGAACAAGAGAATAAGTAAAGAAGATTTTATAATACTGCTGTACCGCATGCCACGTGGTGGACGCCGCATATTCTCGGTCATTTTCGGTACGTCAACAAATAAGCTCAACGCTATTATTTGCTACGATGCATATATTCCACACTGCAAATAACGACTCACAAAAAAAGACATGGAAAAACTATTTTCGAGCGAGCACAAATCGCTTTCTCCTAATTTAGTTCCGAAATGGCAAAATGGTACATTTTCATGGCAAAATAAAAACTGGACTCAAAATTTGTAGACAGAATAATCTAGTAAACGAAGAAAAAAGATTCAATCGACGAATACACAAAAATTATTTTGTAGAAAGTAAAAAAAAAATTTGCATGCGAAAAAAGCGCTTGCGATCGAACGATAGAATGACAATTTTAAAAAGATGTTGTAGTTCGTTTGGGGAACAAGTGAAAGGGTTTCTGTCATGAATATATACACATACAGACATGAGTCGATGAAAAAGAAACAATGAGCTCATTGAATTGAAATCGGCGAGCGACGGAATTTGAGTAAAATGAAGAAATTTATACACATTTACATATATGTGCATGAAAACTATATTGTGTGAATTTAAAAGGAAAATAAAATCCATGCAATTCGTATCTTCACCATTACAAGCATCTACCATTGATTTCAGTAGTACAACTAGGGTGTTTTCTATGATCGTTGTTTCAAAGTGGCTTATTCTAGTCATCATTAGAGCTGTGCATTGCGCATATAAATTAATGCAGTCAATATTGTCAAGCTATAGCTATATTGAGCTTCAAAACAAGTGTAAATGGTATGCTATCGCATTATTTTCTCAATTTTATCGATATTAATAGAAATAATTCAATGGAACAAAAGACCAGGATAGTAACATCAATGTAGCCCGAATGTTATTGAGACACATACCCTTGTTATATGGACAGTGAACACCCTACACGTTGCAACTGACGATTTCTTTTTCAATTTGATTAAGATTCGCTTCGAAAAAAATTCTCTTTGAAGAGATAAAATGTCGAACAAATGTATAAACGAAAAGCTAGAAAGTCGAATGAAACGAAGCAAGAATCGGAAATACTTTTCATTTTGTATCTCTTTTAGTAGATTTTGTATGTGTCGAAGCGTGCGAGTCATTTACAAGCAAATGTTCATGAAGCTAACAAGAGAAACGTATATATTTTGTTTCAGTATAAATAAAAAAGAAAATGCTTCTCTCTCTCATTCTGTTCATGACTACTTTTTTTGTTTCATTGATCGAGCCGTTGTATGTACAATCAATTGCTCTGAAGAAATTTAATGTGGTTGCAATCACTTCAGAAAGGCACACATACACCCATCAATACAGAGAAAAATAGTGAGTAAAACAACGAATATAAGAAAGAAGGAGAAAATGTATTTATACGCGAATCGAATCTGACTTGATACTCAATTCATAGAGAGTTTCTATTATCAAGTCAACTTTTCATTGTGGTTCGTTGAAGCGCAACATCAGTCAACATTGATTTTCTACTAGACATTTTCGAATAAATGATTGTCGGTTTTGTCTATCCTTTTTCATTTCCGTCTTTTGACTCTAGTTACGCAACATCGTCAAAGTAGAACACAAAGAAAAAGAATGAGAGAAAAAAGCTGATGATCGCAAGGAATCCCGGAATCGCTCGATTGTAGTTTTTTTTTATCTTTATCCATTCTTTCTCTTTTTCTCTCTAAATGTACCTAGAAGAAATGTAGGCGAAAGCTCCTTTTCATTCTTCTTGAATGAATGTTAAATATTGACTCTTTGAAAGATTTGGATTTTCACTCTGTATAAATATGTGTGAATGTATGTGTTGTGCGCATATAACGAACAGAAAAAACAACCGAAGTCAGCCAGATTAAAATACACGCTTAATTCATATATTAAAATCTTTTTTTTATGACAATTCACTCAGTTGTTTTTCCTCGAATAGTGTAGAGCATGATATTTGCATTTGGAAATCATATAATATTGAAATATGCGCCAAGAGCCTTATGCGCTTGGCGAGCACACAAGTAAAAATTTGATTTGACTCACAATTGTTCCTCTACTCGTTCGTTCAGTTCATTTTTATCATTGCCCATCCGTTCTCTGGCAGCTATTTCACGTTTATTATAGTAAACTGCATATGCTTATGCTACATTTCTACTGTTAATGGTATTCGCTGTTCGTGTAATTTGATTTTCAGACGCATTCAGATACAAATTTCATATGTTTTTCACAAGCGTCGTTTCACATGCTCCCACATCTTCGTTACATGAACCGTTTGCATTCAGTCGAGATCATATGTTCACATTTAACGAGCGAAAGAGGTATGAAATGATAGAGCAAGAGGGAAAAAAATGTCCATGCATTGAAATGAGGAAGAATGGCTTCGGGCAGTGAACGAAAATCCCAGAAGACAGATAGAATATATGGAAAAAGGAGGAAAAAAACGTGAAATAGCTAACGATTAAAATTTAAACTAATAAAATTTAATGGTTTCGTTACATTATTTTTTTGTATGTCTTATATTTTTGTATGCACTGAGGTCCTTTCATCAAGAAATCCAAGCCGAACAAAGTTGGTGTCTTGCTCAGGCTGCACCACAACAACCAATTCAAATAAAAAAAAATTAACAGAGCGAACAACCCAATGGGGCATGGTCCTCTCGCGATTCATACACACCAACACTTCAACACCACCGATTTATTCGGATTTTTGCATTATTTCTCAACACAACTGGGCAATGACAGTATAGTGTTTCTTTTTTTGTCGGTTGTATTCCATTCTTTTTTTTTTTTTTTTTTTTGGTGAAATGGAGTTGGTGTTCAAAATGAAACGGCGATTGGGGTCTGCAGTGGTGTGTTGTTGATTTCAATTTCCATGTTTGTGCTCGCGTTTACCATACCATTTTTTGAGTGGGAAAAGTGATTCCAAAGAGAATGTGCTATGCTCAAGATGTTCATATTATACGACTGGAACGTCGTATACATGCCATGCTGGGTAGTTGTAATGCAAGTGAAATATGAAGGAGTTTTTCTTCGTTGGTTCGCTTGCTTGCTTGTTCGTTCTACTTTATTATTCATCATCATCATTACAACTTATCATCAGATAAATATGGCGTGTGAGCGTTTACATGAACCATTCTCGGTTGCATTGTGTATTAGATCACATAATAATTCCCATTTCATTTAAGCTCATTTTGGCCAACATTTTCTGGTGATACATTTTATGTGGTCAGTTTGTTTCGAAAATACGTGGCTTTGGCTTAACCACCAACATGGAATGCCATTGGTTTTGTTTTGATAAATGTGAAGACATTGACGGGTTCGATTCTCATGTAAAGCATACGTTGGATGTGTTGCCACATGTTTTTGCTTTGCTAATGATTCTTTGAGTGTTTTCGGGATAGACCGTCTTTATAAAGAGTTCTAATCGTTTCGCATCTTTACATTGTGCCGATGTTTTAGATGGGATGAGTTTTATTTTTCTTGTGTGGATGTGCCTCACTTTACCTCAGTATCTTATAGATGCAAGCTATATTCACAATTATCGTGCCCATACTAATGGCACTATCTCTTTTTTTCCTGATTTGCTCATCATCTTCGTGCTGTTCATAAATTTAGAGCACAGCATTTGCAGCAAAGATTAAGATTAAGATGTTGCGAATGAGTTGTGAGGTTAAACTATATGCGATCGTAAAGCCGATAACTAGTACTAAATATAAATTTCTTGATTTTCATTTCCATTCATTTTCATTCTTCTTATAGCATCTCTTTTTTACTTTAGTGGTAGTTAGTGTTTATCGCCTTGCCCTTGTTCGTCTTGTTGATATGTTTTTAGCGCGTTTGTAAGCATTTCACGTTTCATCGTTCATTGTTTTGTCTGTCTGCTCCTCACTCTGCATTTTCCCCTTGAACTCTTCAAATTTTTGTCTTTATTTCTGTTCGCCATCCTTTCATTTCATCTATTTTGTGTGTGTAGTTTTTCTTCTACTTTCACTTCTACAGCTAGTACAACTACTATTACTTCTTCTTCTTATACTTCTTATTCTTGCTGTTGTTTTTGTTTATCCGCATCATTTTCTGTGTGATTCTTTTGTAAAATTTTGTCTCTTTGCGCTCGAGTTTACTGTAACTGCATGCCGTTGAAAATACATTTGATATGATCAGTTCAGGTGAATGCACACTTAACTCGTAATCAAAATGTAAGAAACAATAAAAATAAATGAAATGGATATTTTGTATTGCAGAAAATCGGGATTGCAATATGAAACGAATCTACGAGCGTTCAAGTTTTGTGAATGTGTATGTATGTTTGTCCGCATAAACACGTGTGCTCTATCAGTTTTAGTGCGGGCGTACGTGGATCGTGAACAAATAAAATGATATGATGTGAGAACCTGAGCTACGAGAGATGCATGAGCAAAATGGCAATTTCCACTTTGGAGTTTTATTACATGGAATATCACACAAATTGTTGCCATTCCAAATAGTTTGCTATTATCATTTTGGCTAACATTCGTTTCACTCTTGAATCGCTCTGCCAGTCACTTTAATTAAAATATTAGTTTAAATGGCGATACAAGGGCACATTGAACACCGTCATCCAAACAAATTTAATAACCTTCCCACCTCTCCTAACCTCCCCACCCAAACAAAAAAACAGTCATAATAATTACGATAAAAATGTAAATGTTTCAATTTAGAAAAAACCGCAATGAACGTATTAAAAAAAGTAGTAGCAACCAAATCAAAATCAAAACCAAAAAATGTGATAGAAGATAGTCAACAAAGAAATCAACGGTCCAAATGAAATGCCAAACAGAATGGGAGAATTTCCACGGGTTTTTATTTAATATCGATAAAGTCAAGTTCATGCACTCTTTACGCGCGTTTAACAAAACTGATTCTTAAACTACAATAAAGAAAATAGCGTTCGAAGTGCAGCAGTTGCTGAACATTTTTTGAGATCCTTTTGAACCAATCAAAAACTTTTCGATCCGAATTGTATACATATATACGAAAAATTCCTGCGGATTTCGTTTCAAACGAATGGAGAAGAGATGAAAAAATATTGAAAGGAGAAAGGGATGAAAAAAAGTCGCAGTTCAAAACACATTTCCAACGGCAAACTTTGAACGAATAAGGACATGAACAGAAAAAAAACAACGATTTTGGTAAGAAGAAAACGTTAGTTCTTGGCTTTCAAAGTGCAGAAAATAATATAAAATAAAAGTAAGCCGTTATTGTTTGCTCTCTATGACTTTGTTTCATAGCGATTCCAATATCGAAAAGAAAAAGATCTTTCGGAAAAAGAGAACGGCTGTATCGCGCTCTCTCTCTCTCAGTGTGTGTGTGTGTATTGAAAAAATAATTTTACAAGAATTAAAAACAAATAACAAAAGACAAAGGTAGCGGAAAAAATACACCGAAGAAGAAATCAAAATTGCCGTTCTTTTGCGTGTGTTTTGTTTAGGTAAAACTTTTACTTTAAATCGACAGAAGAAAGCGAGTAAAATGAGTGAAATGGATAAAATGAAAAGTTAAAATGTCTAAGCGATTGAATTCTGAGACGGAAATGTTCAGTTCAGTCATCAAAATACACATCTATTGAAGAATGAGGAAAAAAAAAACACGAAAGAAAATGTATACATATTTTGCTAGTGATTCTAAACTCTTAATATTTCGTGTTTGGTTCAAAAGAATGAACGAATCAAAAAGGAAAAAGCAATAAAAGGGTTCATGTTCTCAATATCAAATCTGACGGGGTTTTTTTTCGATTCTTTCTGCTCATCGTTCACTTTGGTGAGGATGGCCTTAGAAGCTTCCTTCGTTACAAGTTGCTGCATTTCGGCATAAATCAAGAAAAAAAGAAGCTCAAATGAAATGAACCAAAGCGAATACGACGACGAGAATAATTTTTTGTTGCGTCTTCATCCTCTCTCTCTCTCTCTCTCTCTCTCTCTCTCTCTCTCGTTCTCTCTCGTAAGATATTTATAGGACGTGATTTTGAGTCGAATTCCCTTGATTTGGTAGTCCGTATCATCTGACTGTCTCATCTCCGAATTGATTGGTTTGGCAAAAGCATGCAAAATTATTACATTTCCCGTATAATTTCTTTTGTATTTTTTTTTGCATGCATTTTCACTTGTCAGTACGGTCATCAATGGCAAAGTACCAACTATATGCTCAAAGCGGAAAGAAGCATCACCCAAACCCGAAGATATTATCAAGAGCCGACACTAGAAAAATTGAGACGCGATCTGAAATGCGGAAGCTTTAACGAGAACATCGCCAGCAGTTATTACGATTACATTCAGTTGTCGTAAATTTAGATTTCGTTCTCTCTTTTTTGCGACCGTTCGTCCCTCTTCTACGTTTTTTTTTTCTTCTTCACTCTCTCATTCTTCTTATCCGGTTGAAAGACCATCGGTACTCTTCATTACGGCCCGTTTTTGCACAACCATTTTCACACATTCACACCGAAAGTGTTCCCATATAAATTTTCTTTCATGATTATTATGAGCACACTTCGTCTAACTGCATTTATTATTTCATGTGATTTTATTTTGGGTTTGCTTAAAATTCACCACCTTCGTTTGTCGTCGTTACCATTGGCTGTGGACGTGTTTGTATGTGTGTAAAAAAGATAGCTAAACTTATCAAAGGTTCAAAATAAGGCTACTACGCTGTGTTTCGCCTTAAATGTGTGCTCATATGCAAGTAAATATTATTTGAATGTAGATTATTTTTTTTTTGCAACGAAAATCCAAAAGTACAAATGAAGTTGAGAAATGGTCTGAGTTCATCAGGAATTAAATGCGTTTGCAAAGGAGAGTACACGTTTTGCATCCCTGATTTATTTCGTTTTCATTTCCTTTCTCTTGCTCGCTCGGTGCTATATGCACATCTATGAGCTTTCTTTCTTTTCTTTTCATTTTTTTTTTGATGATTTTTTGTCATTTTCTTTCACTGGGTCGATTCATTTTTGAAATGAACCTGACAAAAGTTTTCATACAGCGTACAGCTATAATTGAGCGTTTTGAAACATGACTCACCTTTTCCGGACCGAATGGTGTAACAAAAGGCATCTGGAAGGTATTACTGTACGAATGTAATGTATCAAACGATTCGGGTGAAACAGCTCCTAGCATTGAAAATACACCACGTGAAAATTGATTGCATACTGAAAAGAGAAACAAAAAAATAAATTGTGTAAATAAAATGGATAACAACAAAAGGTTTGGCTGGAAAAAACAGGTCTCATGGCACATGCACAATCAGCACATTGAATATTTTCATTCAACTACTGTACTAATGTACAAATGTATTTAGAGTTAAATAATTTGAGATTTTTTTTGCAATCGCCATGTTTTTTTAAAAATGTAATTCAAAAATATTTGCTAAATAGCAAGTGATACTGTCAATTACAAGCACACAATTCCAGCATAAATACAACACACAAAAAGCAAAATCATGTTCTAGTTTTAAATGTGTACTTAATTCGTATGTGTATAACAACATAGATAATTTGCACATTATAACAATCCAGATAAATAATACAAAATTGATTTTGAAAATGCGCGAAAAAAACATCTGTTTAGTTTTTATGCTTTTGTACCACCATTTCATACATTTTTTGTCGTTGCATAAGCATTTTTTCTCGGAACCAATTGCGTTCAGATTAAAATTTGAAAGGGCGGTTTTTCACATTTCCATTCAAAATGCGATTGTTGTTTCCAAAATCGTTTTTGTTGTTGTACAACGTTGTTGTTCATTAATATGATTCAATATCACGAGAAATGCAATATGTTTGTATGTAGTTGTTGATTAGGTTTTGGAGCTGTTTTCATGATGTATTGAGTATTTCAAAAATTTCAATTTATATTCCTGTAATACATTTCTCCGATTTTTAATTAAAGTAATTGCGCACACGAATGAAAAAAAACAATCACACTTTTTCCTTCTCTGCATTTATTTTGGCCTAATGAAATTTGTTGGTACGTGCTCGAATTGAGAATCAATGAGGGTGCGATACTTTGTTCAAAGCTTAAAGTTTTTAGAATATTCTACACATTGATGAAAAACCACCTAGATAAATGAGCTCTTTTGGCTATTTCCAATCAATTGCAACAATGTTTAAATAAATGATTATAAAACATGTTTTTTTTCTGCATTATCATGACTTGAAAGTGGCAAAAGAAAATGGTTGTGTTAATCTTTTTCTTATTTCGCCATCCAAAACACAAACAAAACTATGAACAAGTGCGAAAAGCGATCTATTCAATAAAACATCAGCGTTGCAACTACTAAATTTGTGTTGCTCTGTGCAAAGTTTTTTTTTCTACTTCATTTTTCTTTAGCGATAAGTTCTTAGTGTGATACTAATGATGTCTGATCTTTATGCACTTTTGTAACATTTTCGAACTTTTTCACATGCTTAAAAACGAAAAGTGTCTTTCATCCATTTTGCTTTTCTTTCGCACTCTGTTCTATTTCATTTAGTTACATGTTGTCGATCTCAACGAGATAGAGAGATAGTTTACTTCATTCAAGTTTTTTTTTTGTTCTTCTTCTTCTTGCAATTGAATTGTAATGGACGATGAAGACGCCATGTGCGACACAAATAACAACGATCAGGCACAACTTAATAAATGGCATTTATCAAGTAAAGGCGAAGAAAATGAAAAATACGACGACGAAAAAACGCCAAAAATATCGTGAAGAGCTAAACTAATCTGTGATTTTGTCATTTGTATTTAATGTTCAAGCATTTCACATCGCCATTTCGCTTTCTCTTTCGTCCACTCGGTAGCTGTCAAACTTTTTCTTTTGAAAATAACCAGAAATTTTAATGATTTTTTTACGGAATTATGCCTTCGACCATAGATCATTTGGTGTGTCTGATGCACTCAAAATCTGTTCAAGACTTTTCGAATTGTGCGCTGCATTTTTATGGTTACGCTATTTTTTTTCTTCCTTTCTCCACATTCGGCGATTTGATTGCATCAAAGAAAATCACATTAATCTTATTTAAAGGGTTCACTGCCGTAATGAAGGATTTCAAATGGAGCCGTGACATTGAAACCATTAAAAATGAACACATATAAATTAACCGAATCCAGTTTTTTAGCATGCCACTGACACATTCCACGCAATGAAAACATCAAATCGATTCTGATAGTTTATTTTAATTGTGACCAGACCGAAAATGATATTTTATGTGTTGATCAGACTAGTTAAAGAAGCCAAACGATAGGAAAAATCAACACAAAACTGTTCATAATTTTGTTATATTTACAAACGCTTGTTGAGCGTCAAAATATTCGTGGCAAGTGATTAATTTTGCTGTTGTAGTGAACATATCTAAAAAAACACTAGTAAATTGACATTCTATGAGCACTTTTTCGACAGTTCACAATTGCATTATTATTCGTTTCTATTATCTAATAACAATTGCATTATCTAATGAAAATTCAAACTACAAATGACTGTTATAACATCCGAGTATCATTTACGGACCGTAGGAATGGAAGCTTCTAGAGTTAAGTTCATTCGAATAAAGTGGATGAGTGAAAATGCTTTTGAGTGAAGGTTTTGGTTTATTGCATTCGTAATGAAATTCGTAATTGTCCCTTTAAGGCAATCAAAATCAAATCAAATGAACATGCAATTTATGCCAAACCATTTTACTCATATTTCCAAGTTATTTCTCAAAGGCGAATGTTTTGACTGTTATGTTTTTTGCAACCCACTTTCTCTCTCTACCTCCAAATGCCAGCCTATTTATCAAAAACATATGAGCTTTTACAGCAATCGTCAAAAGGTAAAGGCAACGGACATTTCTAAAACATTATTTGACGATTGTACGGAAACAAAGTGAAGCGCAAACTTGACGCTTTTATGTGTACATTTGTTTCGGCATATTTAAAAGATTCTCTAGCAAAACAGAGCCTCAAAATACATGCATTCGAAGTGAATTGTTAAGAGTTATGACAAGTCGGTCAAAGCAAATAAAGTCCAAAAATGACATTTAATATTATTGAGAGACTTTTGATATTACTTTGATCTCGTCAAAATCATACATATATGCCTCGAACAAAAGACTCAAGATTGTGTGTTTACAAGACGAACTTTCTGTCGGGGACTTATTCATAGCAGCATTTGAAATGCGTTTATTATAGTCCATCAAGTAAATGTGAGTGCGTCGGTTAAGTTTTTGTTAAGTCGTTTCCAATATGTATCCAATGAACCATGAACACTTCAACAGCATCGAAACACGCAAGCACTTAAACGATAACATATTCGACAAGGGTGATGATTTCTCCTTCTCTTTATTCCGTTTTTTTTTTCGCACTCGTCCATTTTGCTTCGATAAATAAATAACATAGACAGCATTTGTCCATGAATAAGAATAATCTGGTTAAATTTGAATTTGATAAATTCGAATCGAAGACGCAGAAAAGCTTCATTTTCATCGAAACACTTTATCAATTTGCATTCACATTAAAGGAGATTACACAAATGCATTTGAATTGAGTCCGTGCGCCGAACTGTGCATCGCCCCATTTTTCAATACACTGAATTGAAGAGTGAAACAAACAAATCACGATGATTCAATGTAATAATATACCCAACAAATCGCCCAAAGGATCCATTATATCATCGTAATTATCGAAAACTTCATGCGGAAAATTTCCATTGATACGTATTTAATAAAAATAAAAGCGCTTTAGTGCCGTGTTAAATGTCTATATTTCTTCTCCGGTTAATGGCCATCCGTAAACGCGTGCAGACTCCGGTGAACTGCTTTACAAATACACATGAATATATCTCCACACAATCATGCTGTGTGTGTGTGTTTGTGTTTGTCGGAATTTTGGGACGGCAACATCAGCACATGATGAACGCAGTAAATTTTGGTTTTGATACAGCAACACCAAACAGTAATAACAATAAAAAAAAGAAGTGGCACGAAATACTTGAAACATTCAACGTTCGAAACGCCGTTAAATGCTCCCTATTTTATTCTTTTTGTTCCATTTTCGACTCAAGATGTGCTCAATACAGCTATTTTTGTTTTCGATGCTACTGATTTGGCCGTTCATTGTTGTTACACGCGTTTTATGATTATTGAATATTTTCCGAATCAATGGAATCATTTCGTGCGAATCGTTTTTGCCACATTTGCGCTTCAAGTATAGTTGATAGGTTTTCATTTGGAAAAGTCGAAAGCCAAAAGCTCATCATTGACAAGCTGGCTGCTGCTTAGCTTGTCACTCACGAATCGACCTCATCTGTTAGTGTTTGACTGAGAATTGGCATGTTTAACCTCATGTATGGATTAGTTTGGTTTGCATTAGTTTGGCCATGTGGATCAATATTTGGTTTTCTTTCTCATTTTCGAATACGTGTAAACTTGCGATGTCTCTTCAACTTTGAAAGTTATTAGTTTTTCAACGAGAAACGATACTTTCAACGGAATTGAACCAGTTTACTTTTAATTGTTTGCAAGCATGGCCATATTTGGGATCATTTCATTTTATATTTATTATTTTAATGGTGAAATTGGTTTAGTTCTCTCTGTGTGTATGTTTTTCTCATAATCAATCGCATTTTTATATTTACTTTACTGCAATACGACAATTTCTTTTTAATAAAACCGGCTGCATACTCGATTTGTTTTCAAATCAATTTCACTTTCATTCAAAACGAGATTAAAATGCCAATTTAAGAGTACTTTTATTCTTAACGAAAAGAAAATGAAAGAGGCCAAATCGACTGGGACGTAATCATGATACAAATACACGTACATGCCTATCGTACAAACTTAATTTTAGCGTCTGAACGTAATCTTTACCATATTTTATGGTTGTTTATTTGAAAGATGCGTTTAAAGTATTCGGGCGATTGCTACCATAGACGATGAAGTGCTCTCATCGGAAAACCATAATCATAAGTCAAGGCTCCTTTTACCGGTCCAAAAGATTTTGTATTACATTTTTTTTTCGTCGTCTTCTTTGCACCACTTGTGTGATACAAGCATATTTGGGCATTACGAAAGAAAACAATGCGAACAACATTATAAATGATGATGACTTTATTTGCGACGTATATTTTTGTCGTTGCGTTGCTTTGCTCAATGATCGAAATGAATATTGAACTAAGAAGATTCCTTATCAAAATAGACGGCGACGACGTTGGTCGTCGTCATCGTCATTGTCATCATAATCATCTTGGTCGCTCCTAAGCTCTGGTGCTGGCTAAATCACTCTCCTTAGCTTTATTTCATCATGTTGATTTTGTGATTGGTATGAACAAATGTGGATGGCTTCGATGAAAATGTGTGTAGGGTCCGTGCCACAATGCCAACAAAAGCTGTTGTTGATGGTTGGCAAAGTGCTAATGTGGTTATGGTGCATATAGAGCAGGAGAAAGAGAGAGAGCGAGAGAGTGAGAGAACTCAAGTCATAGTTATCTGACATCTGTATGTTGATTATTACCATTTGAATGCTGAACCATATTTTAGTCGATTGTTTTGTCACCCGCATAACATGCTTCAACGATATATTCTGACGTAGTGGGAACACGTTTTCACCATCGTCGATTTCACTTCGTGAATTATAAGCACCAGCATTAGCACATTCACACACTAACCATCAAGCCATTTATTAATATGATGAGAGTGAGGCGGTGAGAAAGAGAGAGAGTGATCATGAGCGTGGGCGAAAGGCTAGAGAATCAGCGTGTGCATTAGACCAAACGAGAATGGACGAAAGACAGGCCATTTCTCATTTTTCATGGTTACCGTTATATCGTGTACAAAAATATTAAACCACGAACCATTTCGTGCATTTTGTTATGCGATATGTTAAAAAAAACATCAACAACAACCAACACCACTAGCATAATAGTATAAAAACCTGACGATGAGCAGAACTTGGTGATTATTCATACGAAATGACTTCTAAACACCAACATAATTTGAAATGAACGTGAACTTAGGCAGAAAAAAAATGTTCATGCATTTTTTTTTTCAACCACTGACCAACATTCTTCTTCGCACTTCGGCCAATGCTTTTGTATTTTGACTATGAATATACAAACACTAGATATACTGGTTTTTTTAAAGGCAAAATTGTTGATTCAACTTTATGAAATCATTTAGAGCGTATGGGCTGGACTCGTCACACAATCGTCTTTTTTTATTACGGTTTATCAAAGCATAAAAATTGCTACTGAAAGCACACTGCAAAGTGAAGCGATTTTTTTTTTCTGTTCCTTTCACCATCATATAAACACATCAAAAATATTATCTCGCTGATATCGTATATGGTTGAGGCTGGCTGCACTTGTCAGCATTTGACGATTTCAACAGATGTTTTGTGTTGATCGATTGAGCTGTGTGTCCCAAACAAAATTCTTTTATCCAACCACAAAATATGGAACGTGATACATTTCATTTAAAGCAAATTCATTTGGAGAAATCAAATGTGGAATATTTTTGATAAAAACGGTCGGATCGTCTATTCTACCAGACAAACGAAATGTAAAAAAAGCGACACGAAGTTTGTTATTCACCAGATTCTTTGTACCGGCAAAAGTCAAGTGAGACAATGACTAACCTTGAACATTTGAATGATTGGTTTATTATTTTTGGAGAAATGAGCACGTTCAACATAAAGACCAGTCATGATTTATGTACTCATTTACCGTTATTTTTATTCAATGCGAACGGATTCACTGATATAAATACATTTTGAGTTGATTTGTTCCATTCAACATATACATATATATTTTATGGTCATTTGCCTTTTTTCAATTGGGTAAACCACACTCAATTAAATTGTTAAATTAAAACAAACAAATCGGTTTTTGTGGATTCAATGACGAATTTTTTACTAACACTTGAAATTCATTTTCGGCTCGAATATTCAAATGCTAAACATTATATTGCGACAAAGCAATAGCTTTGCTATCATCGATCTGTCGAAACTTTAATTTACACAGTTTAGTAAAGTTCACAATTTTCTCGTTAACAATTCAAAGAATCTATGACGAACGATAAAAAAAGAGGCCATACAAGAGATGCGGTTATAAAGTTCAATTTTAACATGAATGTTGCTCGTAGCGTAGAGTTGTTCTGAACATTTTTGTCGATCGTAATTGCATGAATCGATTGAAGAAGCTGTTTTTCCACCAAAGAGTCTGTCGTTTCGTAGAAAATTCGGTACGCACGAATTCATGTGCGGTTCAATGGGTAACAACTGACGGAATTAAAAAAAGATGAAACAACATAAATGGAAAAAAAAGCGCACACTGAAAACCAAAATCGACCACACTCGATTTCCTAGCGCAAAATAACAATGCAAGGCATACATGCTGCCGTCGATACATCGTGTACCAATCATCAAACATAGGGAGTAAGTCGGGTCGTTATTTCGATATAAAATTCTATACAATCCGGCATTTTGGTGGCACATAAAACGCACCAAAACAGTATGTGTGTGTCTGTGTGTGTTTGTAGTGGAGAATCAGCCATGCAAAAAGTGGTGTGTGACATTTTGAAACGGTAGTAAATTTTCGCCTTTGTTTGATTTTTTTTGGTGGATAATTCTATTTTTTATGGTGTCGTTTCTCGATTGTATGTGATTTGGACTTGATGGTGCAATTGGATAGCAACGTTAAATCATTAACACAATATGTACAACGGTCCCAATGGCAGCTAGTGACTTTGAGAAGTCTTTGGTTCCAATATATGTATTTTACACGAAAGAAGCACAACGAGAAAGAACACCATAGCAAACAAACAAACAAAAAAAGATTGACGTAATATTGGCGAAAGCGGGCATTAGAGATGGCATCCGAGAGAGAGAGAAGGAGAATGCCACATATATGCTTCCATATTCGCGATGGCACACACATCAGGCGGCTGAATCAGCTCAGGGAGCTTACGTCAGGCGCTGAAATGGAGTGAAAATAATAGAAGTGATTGAAGCAATGTAAGTGTTTTTATAATCATAACAATCACTTAAATTTTTTTCATTGCATTTCAGAGCCTGGCGTTAAAAATTTCAGCTGCCTGAAAATATCTCAGTTTAATGTCTATTACACACACACACATGCTCGCACAGTATTTGGTTCAAGAGATTATGTAGTGCTAGCATAAAAAAGCGCATTTTATTTACTTTTATACGATCGTTTCACATTTACGGCTCGCACACAACACAAGTGATTACATTTACTTGTTTAATCAACAAAATATACACTCTTTATTGGAGTGAAGCAGTCAACGTTCTCAACTCAATTTAGAAATCTGCAATGTTGTCAATTGTATGTGTGTGTGTGAGAGAGAGAGTGAATGTGTGCTTGCAATTTAACCCAGCGCGACAATGAACAATCTGCTTTCTCGCCTTGTGCTTTTAAGCAAATTTTTTTCGACATTCGAATGAGAAAAAAAGTGAAGCGAATACAATACGATCCATAAACAAGACAACAACACTCAATTGGTTACCAGATGGATTGAGAACTACAGGCTAACACGTCTGTTTTTTTTTCCGCAGCTGCACATTGCAATGATGAATTAATACGACAAATGAAAACTGTAAATAAAACGTAAGTGTGTTCTATCTATAAATCAAAGAAGCGCATAAAGCACGTAGAAAACAATGCAATGAAATGAGAAATAAAATGACGAAAACAAAAGCGCCAAAAAGTGTATTTGATTTTCTCTCGCTTTTGTCGTGTGAATATGTTTATGTGTGTGTGTGATTGCTTCGTTCGCTCGTTTTTACATGCACTTCATCACATTTACGTCGGTAAATTTGTACGCGGTAACACGTTTTCGCTTCTCGCTTTTTTTCAACTTTTATTTTTATTTTTAATTTCATTTACGATATAGTCCACATTTCTCCAATCTCAGCAGAAAGAGTACTTAATGAAATGAGTGAAATTAGCTTAGATAAATACACTTGAAATGGTGCAGCTCAGCTGTTTTATTGCATCAATAAAGGTAAATCTAAATTCATTTTCTCTCTTTTTTTCTCTCAACATAATTTATCTTATACTTTTTATAGTTCACAAATTTTATGGATCGTTCTTCGTCTTGTTGTTGTTCTTCGCATCATGATGTATCTTGACGTGAGAAGTTAAAAATTGTCTACAGTGTTTTATATTAAAAATATATATATAATAATAACTCGTTTTTGATTTGAGATAAAGAATGTACGACGATTGGTGCATGATTTCAATGATACAATTTTTTTTTCGTTCGTGTATTCCGTTCATAACATCAAATTTGATGCCAAGGAAACGTTTGAAAAATGGCTTGAATCCAAAATTAAATTTATTTGAGTTTCAATCTATCGGCGTACAATTTTTTTTTGTCATCTTTTAATGTCTCGCTTCAGATTGCATGCCCAACGGCAATTCTCTTTTAACAAATTTATATTTGCTATGCACAGTACAGCATCTCTTCGAATACACAAAAACGACAGGCACATGACATGGGCAAAATAACACGCATCAGCATTTCTTTATTGACCTGCTGTTCTCTCTGTCGCTCTCGCTCTCTCTCTCTCTCTCTGTCTAAATACACACGATATCTATCCTCTTCTAGGAAAATGCTCATAAAATGCAATTACAGCGCTTCTCGTTCGAATTCATTGTCTTTTAGTTTGTGGCATGCATTTTCGCGATTTTCGAACTGCATATGTATCGTACGATACAGTACGTACCTCTTCAATGGACCAAAAGTATACACTGTCAAGAAATGACAATTTTCCAAGGTATTATTATTATTAGAACCGAACATGACATGACGCAAGGGCATTTTTCCACTCATTCCATAAAATTCACTAACTGCGTTCGCCTTTAACTATATATATCGCTGAGCTGATTCTCGAAATCACCAACTGATGTCAAGTCAATCCCGATATTTATGCTTATATTTTAAAGTAAATAATAAAACGGAACTATCGTCTCCGATTGTTCGTTACAATGTGAATAATAGTGGCAGCAGAAACAATCTGTTAAACAAGCCAGATAGCAAGTGTGCTCGTCGCAATTCACAATTGTCAAACCGATTCAGGATGCTGTGAATCTGTTGTTCTCTGTTTTCTGTCATTCGCATTTAATTTCTCGTTCGTTCGCTCACTCGCTTACGAGATTGCATGCATTTTAAGCTATGCACAATTGTGTTTTACATAAAATTATGTCTCATAAAATGTCTTGAATTGAAGTGAAAGTTGCAAATACAGCTTAAGTTGTATACATTCCGTCGAACCTGTTTCAATTCATACGCATTAAAATGTACATGCTTTTGTTGTTGTTATTATTGTTCATTTGTATGATATTGTTTTCATGGCTGTAGGTGTAGTTTGCTTGTTTGCCACTCCAACATGAAAAACAGAACAAAAAAAATATACGACAGATTGTACATAACTAAGAATAACTTTTCTGCAATGGCATTTCTCACAAACATATCACACCACCGACTGAAAAAAAAAAATGTGACAATTCTATTCGGAAGTAAAAAAAGGACCATTTCATGCTACGAAACAGTTTTTCGCAATTTTTTGAGCGGCGATTTATGAATAAATTTTCGGCGATTACAATCCTTTTGTACGCGATAACGACATGCTTTTGCGGAAGTATACAGAAAAACAAATAATAACTCTTTCTGTTTTTCATTCCAGATTGCAAGTGTTTTAGTGCCACAGAACGGCTGTTGCATTATTCTATATTGATTTTTATGTACTTACTCAGTCGTGATAATTTGAATGCATCCGCAGTATTGATTACATCCACAAATGTGAGTAATTCAAATCGTCGTGTTGTAACATTCATATTATGATTTTGCATTGCAAATTTGAATGCCGATTGAACCTCACCGGTACCTTGTTCGAATATAGCACCTGCAAAAGAAAAAGAAGAGAAAAAAAAATTCATTTTACTTGATGAAAACCACGAAAAAAATGCTTTTAAATATAAAAACGGTTTTAAAATTAATTATATGGATGTTTTCATATCAGGTTTTGTGCTAGATACACTTGGAAATGAAAAAATATATTTGGAAATAGAAAAAAACGTGCCAGTTGGTTTGAATATCTCGTTTTAACATTAAAAAAAACACAAATTAAATATTTTTCCATATTTTTACTTTCGAAATAATGAATGAAATACAGTGAAAGTCTGAACTTTTCAAAGTAGAAAAGCTCTCAGCATTTCGAAGATTTCTTGAAACTATCCACATTAATTCAGCCAAGTTAATCTAACCATCGAAAATCAACTTTGGTAAGTTGAAGAAAGTAAATTCCATTAGTTTTCCAACTTGTGGATCAATTTGAAATTAATCAAACAATGTCACTGCAGTATGAGGTCTGATAAAATTGATCTGATTTTTTCTATAAATACAAATCTCCACCATTCAAACTATTTTTTTTTTAAAACGTGATACACTTGAAATTGTGGTACATACATTTCTATTTTTGTAAAAGTTTCTTGAAGTATGAAAGTACAGGTGTGATTTTGCATTTTATAGAAATTGCATGCGCTTCTATTACGTTCAACTGTATTTGTATTGAGAAAAAAAAGTGCAATATCTTATTAGCAACATTATCACGTAATTAGAAACTGTATCATAAGCAATAGAAAAAAGAAATCTACAACTATTTTTTATCACTTTCATTTCAATCTGTTAAAGTTAAGTTGTTGATTATCAAGATATGGTTTTTACTACTGATTTGCAACGGAAACCATAACAATGTTTCTATATAAGAAAAGTATTGGAGAAGTAACCATATTGCTTGTTTGAATTCAGAAAACTCAAAAGCACCACCGCATTACTTTGATGACGAATGAAGACATACAAATGAGTGCACAAAGCATTTCCGCTTTGATACGACAAGGAAAAAAGCACCAGGATACATGCGATCTGATGAAAAGGAAGTAGACATTTTTTTACTGTCGCGTGTATTGTGTTAATTTTAATTTTAACAAATGGTGTTAATTTTGTTTGTGCACCACTTTCTGAATAGGTGTTTGTATGTGTGTTTGACTGAGAGTGTGTCGACGGCAAAATATGCAAGAAACCAGGATGCAAGGAGTAAACAATTATGTCAGAAACAGTACTAAGCGCACTGATCACATGTATAGAAAACAACATCAACTGGGATTGGGTTAAGAAATTATACTTGAAATGCGGTCGCATTTGATCGCAATTCTATTATCTCAAAATGAACAATTATATTTCATTGATATGTGCTAGAAAACAACGCATTCATCGTAAATAGGCATGCTGAGCACTCACTGTTTGCTATTTGGTTGTTTGCACAAACAAAATGTATACTAACAAACGCACTCACACATACAACAAAACGTGGCATCCCGCTGTGGGTTTTCGTGCCAACGAAATTCAAATATCCGTATATATGGTTTTAAATAGTATTGTATATTAGCCGTGCAAGTATTTCGAATGCTCGGTCTGACGTTAAAAAACATGAAAAAAAAGAAGAACGAAAACAACTCATGAATTATTGTTACTTTTAAATGTGAATTATGTGCAAGGTGTTTTCAAACACGGGAACTATGAACGTGTGCGATGATGTGCTTTCTTCGATTTTTTTTTACTTTAACTTTTTTTTTCGTTTACTTTAGCTACTTTTTGTGAGCCATTCTAATTTCTGTGTACGCTTCTGGTTTGAAGATTGTGAACTTTGTCGGCTTCTTTTGACGCTTGAATTGGAAGCAGTGAGTGCTTTTAAGCAAAAGTGGATATTATTTACATGCATATGTTAATGTTGGAAGAAAGACTTGCTGTTTGTTTTCCGCTATGGATAACAGATACATTGGAGGAAAAAAATATATATATATCGTAATCTTCCCAGTTTCGTGTATGCTCTAGTTTCTATGCAGTTTTCCCGTTCGGTTGTTTGGTCTGTTTTCCGATGATGAAAACTTTTTTCGACAACGATATTCTTCGGCATCTGTTTTACTTTCTACAAGGAGAGATTGATGGTTCATACGTACACTGCATACGGTTGAGTGTGTGTTCATGTGGTAGAAAACCAAAACTTAAATTCAAACTCATTTCATATTAATAAATATGTGATACATTTGTGATGCAAACGCATGTGTGCTCAAAACTATTTGCGGATCATTTTTGAATTCGGTTGATTTTTTTTTCTCGCAAAACTGTGGATTTTGCTAGGGGTTAAAAAAAATGTTAGCTTTGGTTTTTTTCGTAATCAGATACTACTAACTTTCATAACGATCGAATGAAAAAAATGTACTCTGATCTTGGAACTTCGAATTGATTGAACAAAACGGCTGACACCATTGAATGTCTCGAGTCCGAATTAAGTAAGATCGGTTGCAAAATTGATTGTCTGGATCAGCGTAAACAACTAGGAGAATTGATTCAAAAAAAGTCGGTGACTCCATAGACTTTTTGCAATTTCAAACAATTTACAAAAAATTGGATATGAAAATATGGGCGAAAAGCTAAGTGCTTCCTTGATTTATGACATAAAAAATGGGTTAATAACGTGTTTTTTCCTTTTAGTTTTGGTCATATCAATGTAACCGTCTCCACTAATTTGTTTTCCAACATTTCTAAGATATCTTTCCAATAAGTCATTAATGAAGAATTTCTGTCGAGAAACACCGATTCGGAAAAAGAGCACATATGAATCGTTGCGGCGAAACAGTAGCTCTTATTTTTCTCCAAATAATACTGCAACATGAAGTTTTTTTCACACGGTTTATTTGTTGTAATACAACAAATAAACTATTCATAAAAAACTTTATGTTGCAGTATTATTTGGAGAAAAATAAGAGCTACTCTTTCGCCGCAACGATTCATATATTTCTTTTATTCCCCAGCCTGTAGTACGGAATTGCGGAGGGCATAGATAGAATTGTTGTGTGCGCTTTTCGTATACTTGCACGCACTGTTCGTATCCCACACCATACTTCATACGTTGCATATGAACTCAAAAAACGTCGATAATATCAAAGTTCTATAAAAAATGCGACTCTGTTTCAATTTTATATTTACGCATATTCAAATAGGAAGTGATGTTCAATTCAACCTTGTTCGTGAGTATTAATAAAAAGGCATAACAATGTTTCTTTTAAAAAGTGGGATCTTTTGACTTATCGACGATAATTTCCGGAAATATTACGAAAATTCAATAAACTCCCGCAATGTAGAAAAGTCGAAAATTTGGTGCGCTGTGAATGGATGTGCGTGATTTGCAAGTCAACATGTCATTTAAATCCGTTTTAAAATTAATTTTTATAATGAAATTAATGGAATCGCATTACTTCTCATGCCGTCGTTCTTCATCACTCTTTCATTTTAAACGATTTTAAATTAATAAAAGCACCAATCCAGTGTTCAGTGAGAGAAGTGCTCTTGTCAGTGCTGATGGAGATGAAGATGAGTTTTGTCGGATTCTGAATTTCAACTTACTGTTAAACACACTGAAGTTCAAAGTGTGAAACAATTTTTTTTTTTTCATAGCCAAATGGATTTTACAAAATGGCCAAACGACGAATTCATCGCTCTGTAGAGCTGTTTATTTCTTTCTTTTTATTTTTCGACAAATTTTCGCGCATGTACATCGTTTTATCGTCTTCACACCACTGACAGACAATTGCGTCTGTTATTTGCGACATTTAAATTAATAAATCTGTTGCTAGCTAAACGGAACTGACAAATACCAAATCTAACGTCAACATAAAACACGATACAATATAAATTACGCAACATAGTTTTGAGAATGCCGAAAATAGATAGATCGAAAATAAAAGGATATGTACATGCAGTCAAGACAATCACGGCGCTCTGTTAATGTATGTCTCCATCACTTTCTTTTTATTTCTTTTTATTTCGTACTTGTGCATTACTATCCGAAAATCAAGAATACCATTAGACTATAGCTAATGAATTTAATATACCATGCACAACGGTATCAGCAACGAAAGCAGCTGACATTTATATTCTGTTGCCGACGAAAATCAATTTAAATAGAACTGAGTGGAATCAGAGAGAGACGGAGAGAGAGAGAGGAACAGAGGAAAATAGAGGACGTCAAAGTAGCCCGACGTGAAAAGAAAAACGACATCTTAATATCCGTTTTCTCCTTCAGGGCTTGAATATCACCGAATTGTTCAATTCAAATTGCCACTCGTCCAATCCATCATCGACGAAAGTTGAATGGGCAAACTTATATACACTTTACGTTCGCATCAATGTCGCAACGCATCGCATCAAATGAAAGCATATTTTGCAAAATGTACAGAATCGAAAAAAATGTACGTAACTGATTGCTTTGTCAAAAGCTTCGACACGATTTGATTTTATTGATTTGATCAGAACAGCATTGACCATTTTGCATTCAAAATCAACTTTTTTATTTTAAATAAAAATATGTAGAAGAAAAATCATTAAATTTAAATGAGAATGACAGTTTGAAGTCACAAGAACTTCCCTTTTATAATGTCTTAGTCCTAATAATTTATGTGCATGCCACAACCAAAAATGCGGATAAGCATCACATTCACATTCAATATTTATATATAAACATATATATTTCTTGGTGTGACAATTTTAATTGGAAATGCATGAAGTGAAGGTATTCATATTTACCGCTTTTGATTGCACTCTTTGAAATAATTGAAAAAAGAATCGTTTTATTAAAAAAAATAATGCCGGCATGCTATGGATGTCACAATCATTTAATTTTTTTTTTGATAAAAATTATGCATAGCGAAAAGATAGAGACGTGTTTCGGTTTGGAAAAGCTGTTTTTAATTTGGTTGATTTTCAAACTGAAAGTGATGCCTTAAGGAGCAATCCAATTGTCCAAGAAAACTCGAAAAAGGTTCGTAATCCGCATTAATGTGGACAATTTGGTGAGATTTGGTGTGTGTGTGTGTGTGTCGTTCAGCGAACGAAACAAAAATAATTAAAATATGCTATGAAGTGTGACATTTGCAGAGGTGCTAAATTAAAAGTTGAAAATTGGTGTCACCTCTTCTCTAGATGTCATCGAGAAAATTAATAAGAAAATGCGTATAAATTCAAGTTTAAATGATGGGAATTGATGCTGAGTGTGTAGAGAAGCTGGCGCACGCTGTTGCCTTTGAGAGCACCTGAAAATCTGTTTATGAACAATATTTGTGGATGAATTTTGTCGTCTGTGGTTAATGTGCATCGATGGCAGTGGCAACGTCAGTCGCAGTAGTAAAAATGAATTATCAAGCTTAATGAGCATCACGTTACCTGAACAAAGTCAATTTCGTACTCAATTCACACTTTGGATATCTATGAACGCAAAACAAAGCAAAAAAAAAAAAAAACAAACGAAAGAATATGGAAATAAATCTCGAAAAGTGAAACGAAAACAAGTGGAAATGGGGGACAGAGGAATGGGTGAGAAACAGAGACAAAACGCCAAAATAATAATAGCAACAAAACGACGGTAAATCCAAAATCGTGGTAATTGAGCGTGATTTACGGTTTGAAATGAAGTTAATACAAAAGCCTCGAAATATGCGATGCAGAATGTTGATTATTATTATTATGATGATTATGATGATGACGAGAAACGATGGCGATGATGATCATAGCCAATGTTCATTTTGTGTCTGTATCTGTCTCACTCTCATTCTCTCCGTTCTCAATTTCAGTATGGGTTAATTTTACTGGTTCTCTCCCTTCTTGCAATTTGACAACCTGCCAAAGAGCGGTTCGTTTTTCATTGGCTTCGTCGTGTAATGGCACGAGTGCAAAAGGCAGTCACAAATGACAGACATAAATTAAACCATCACAAAATATTCTCGCTTATTAACAGAAATTAATTGAACTTTTGTCGTTTTATTTTCCATCCCATTCCCGTAGCGTATGAAAGCGAATGAGCTAATTTCAACGCAAAATACGAAAGAATATGGAACGCGATGCTTCTCATTTCCACTTTATCCATAACCCGTTGCCATCTTATTTCCTCAGCCTGGGCATTTTGAAGTCATGTACTTTGCATGAGAATTTAATCTAAATTGACACATGCAAAAACAATCAATGGACCGACGCAAATTGGTAACGATTTTTTTTTCTCTCTCTCTCCACATTTTTGTGTAATCTATACACAGCGCTTGACAGTGGTGCACAATGAGAAGAATAAAGACGATCAATTGAAGCCCCTCCGTTCACCTCTCATACTCCGCACAATGCCGAAAATGTTCAAGTTAAAATGAAATAAATTGCTATCTGTATATTGCAGAGCTTTAAACGACCGAAACGCTATAGAACGGAAATAAGCAGAGCAAGTGAGCGAACAAAATAAACAGCTAACAAATGATTAGCTGCAAATAAGTGAATGTAATTAAAATTAATCTAAAACATCTATGATGAATTGGTTGTTGTTTCTTACTTTCAAATAAATTGCGTTTTATTATTATTACGACGATGAACTTTTTGTGAACTTGGGATGCGGTTACCATTGGAGCGTAAAAGGCATACGATAATTGTTTCGTTACGAAAATTGATGCTTTGAAAAATGGACAGTGCTTATTGCAAAATATTCAACGACGTCAAATTGACAATCGCTTCTATTGACAATCTGACAACAAACAGAAGGCTCGTTCATTCGACGCAAATAGTGGGTATAAACATAAATGCAAACGGGGTCCGCGCACTGAACGTAAAGGGAAAATGCTTTTACTCGGATTTCGTCTAATTTTATTTGCTTCATGGCAGATTTACAAAACAGTAACAATCTCATTGAATCGAATGACAACAGCGATTTGCCATGGCACAACCACAATCCAACCGCACACAAAATAAACAAACAAACATAACGAAAAATCAATTATCACGCTTAATTTTTCACTTAAATAACCAAACATACAAAGTGGGAGAGAACGGAGAGTTAAAGCGTAAAAGAGATACTGTATTCTCGATTTTTCGATTGAATTGAAATAAAAAATGTCCATACATTCATTGCAAGCAGACCATTTCATTTGTAATAATAATATAAATTGTTTGTACGTCAATGCAGGGACTTAACAAATTCAAGACATCTAGATATTGGCCTCATGTTTCAGTCCCGGTTCGATGGATACAAAACTTTCTATAATTTCTCAACAATGAATAAATACAGAGCGATGGACACTGTGCAAGCGCACACATTTATGATGTCAAGTTTTCGGTTGGCAGACCAAACTTATAATTTTTCTTTGTTGTTTGCACAACACTTTTTGCTTTTAATTAAGTTCACCTAAACGAGTCGCACTTAATCGAATGTACAAGATGATGATTGTTTGTGTTTTTGACGGCTATTACATCTTCTACACTGTTGGCATTATGAAGACCAAGTTTCCGCTACACATATACACACAAAATGCATGTATGTCCAATTGATGAAAGTCAATTGACAGATGTTGGCCATTTCAAGATTTTCTCAGTCCACTTCGGATGTTGGACAAAAATTAGAGCATTCAAAGCAACACATTTGCTGAGTAATAACAGCATAATATGAACACTGTTTCAAACAAATTTTCATTTGCTTGCATTCCGTTTTGAAAGTGGTCAGTAGCAGCAGCAGCAGCAGCAGAACATGTGTGTTTGTAAGATTGCAGGAATCTAACATCATTTTATGTGGCAGCAGGCAAAATCATTTGATGAGCTCTACAGTCAAACCACCTTGAATTAAACGAAATTGTAATTACATCAAACGATCTTCGTGACTCGATATATTTAGTCCAAGTGTTGAATAATAATTCGTTTGCAAAAACGTTCAACAGCCATTTTGTTGGCTAGATGTTTGAACAAAACCATTTTGATTCCGAAAATGAATGGATAACTGGCGGAAAATCGACTAGATGCTTTGAAAGTACATTTTCTCTATCAGATGTCAGCTGACGTTTTATTCATTCTGAAGATTCATCCATTTTCTATTTTCATAGTTTGTTTTCATTACATTTTTCTTTGTTGTTACAAGGAAAACACTAATGGCATAATGTGTGTGTGTGTGTGCATAAAGGAATTGAATTGTGAATGTGCCACAAAGCACAATGCACATGATGTCGACAGAGAGAGAGAGAGATCTTATTGGCTGCTTGCCTCCTTGGGACTGTACATTATATTTGTATGTGATACAAAACTCGGGCAAAGTAGAGCATAGCAAAGGGCCGAAAAAAAATCGACGACAATATTTTTTTTCTTCAGCTTTGTATTTCGTTTTGTTTTTGGCTTTCTTTCGACAGGGAAATGTGAGCAAAAGAGATGGAAAGTGTGGAAGCGAAAATAGATGCTAGAGCAAAAAGAGTGATTAATGAGACATCCTTTGCGTATTTATATGTACATTTTTGTGATTTTATATTTTTCGTAATACATTCTGGCCCGATTTGGATGCGAGCTGAATTATCCCTGTTGATGACTACAGCATTGCGCCCGTTAAAAACCAACAACAACGACGAGAAAAACAGTTGAAAGCGAAAAAAAAATAGAGAGCAGCAGTTGAAAATAACACCGAATCCAAGATACAGAACACAAAATGAAAATGTGTGTGTGTGTTTACGTGCGAGGGGGAGACAAATAGAATGAGCGTATATGCATTTGGAACTACTGTGAATAGTGTGTCTTATTCGCTGTGAACGATTTTTATTGTTCATTTTGTTCGTTACTCATTTCTCTCTCACTCTCTCGTTTGTACTTTTTCAAGCTTGTTTTGCCAGAATGAGTTTTTCATTCTGCACACACACACACTGATGTTGTTCATCTGCTGATTTCGGTCGATTGTCTTTATGTGACTTTTACAATGTGTGTGATGACAACATTTTTACGATTGCGCTAACTAGCACAATCAGCAACAATGATTCACATTAGAATGCACAAATTCAAACGAACGTGTACGTTTGATAATTTAATTCACAATGCGCCATTGACACTTCCTTTTGATAGCTAAACGCAAGTGTTGAGAGTTGACGAGCGAGAAAAAGAAAATGAAATGCATAACGAAAAAACTGAAAAGTTATTTCGTCTTCTCTTTTTTTGGTTCAATAATTCTCGAAGCGGTGTTAGTCGTCTATCAGCACATTACTTGGGTCACTTTTTGAAGCCTCACCATCATTTTCAACGGGCATAATTTTCATGTATTTATCAGACAAATGTGCTTACTATATTGAATTGTTCCATTTTATTTGGACGTTTTCGTGGTGCTCTCTTGTGAGCGCTCAATCCAATTTTTTTTTATCAAAATCGTTTGGATTATTTGTGTCGTTCGATTTTGATATTTCTGTTCACATTTCGGTTGTTTTGCATTCGATTTTTGCAAATAACGTGTGATTCGTGAGAATGGATTACGATGCAAACAATGACCAGAAGCGAAAAAAGCGTCCATGTACTGAGATTTCATTGTTTTTATTACGTTATTTACGAGTAGCGTGCATATATCTAGTGGCGGCAATGTTGTCGTTGACTGTCGTTTATCGCAAATAATACTTTTATACATGTGTATTTAAAAAAAAAAGAAGAGAGAGAGAACCGTTGATAGAGCATGAGTTGAGAGCGTGTGGTATATCCATGGTCTCTATATCCATTATACGTACAGGCACACACAAATATAAACAAACGGAAAGGAACAAGAGAAAAGAAAGTCATTTACGGCAAATCCTCGTGGCATGACATAACAAATTACATTTTTCTTTATCTTGCAACCATTATTATTATATCGAAGAGAGAGAGTATGATACGAGACGGCTGTTCAACGTTTCACGATGTGCGACACTGAATGAGTGGATCGACGGAGTCGTTGTTTGTGCATCAACTATGGTGTCTCTCTAATTCGTTGAAGCGGGCTTGGTGGTGGAAGTGAAATTTGGAGAGAACGAGCACTAGGAATGGTGGTTGGTGTGTAATTTTCGTGTACGTTTGCCAAGATGGGCGGATAAGTGAATGCAACATCAGATCGAAACAAAGAAAGAAAGAATGAACGAACGAATGAACGAAAGAAAGAAATTAATGCCCTGTCGTTGAGTTTTTCAAGCTGACTTTTCTTGAATAAGCCATTTTGCGGGATTGAACGGGAGCACGAAAAGCATGCTGTGTACGTTCCATTTCATTTTGTTCCGTTGTATGGATGATGGTATTGTGATCGGGGTTTGGCCGCATCAATATACTCTTGATGCGCGTTACAGAGCAAGGCGTCTCGAAGGGAAACTCATCATTCGAATTTTCTGATTTGCTTGACGGCAAACAAAAACGAAATCTCCTCATTTGGTTCCAGTTTGTGTCATTAGTGTCATTCCAAATTATACACAAATTATAGAATTTAGCTTGATGAAGCTAATTCGATTTTCTCTAATGCTGATGTATTTTTCATTCGATGTTAATTAATAGCCTAAGACATTTACCATATACACTCGATGACTCTCTTACAGACTTCCATTCTCGGCACTTTCGTCGAGCTCACGTGTGTGTGTCAATGAACAGACGATAGAAAGAGAGATGGAAATTCATTGGTTAGATCTGGAGCAAAGTGAGAAGGCGGATTGGAAGTGAATGTTTGATTGAATAAAAGGTCCTCTATGCGTGTGTGAGAGAGTGAATGTGTTGATGAGACCCACAGTTTTGGTTGTTTGGCTTTATAAGGCTGAACAACAGGCGATATATACAATGACACTATTGACAAAAACAAAAATAAGAGACGCTGGTTATTTAATCTGGTTGAAAAGGTCACACAAGCATCCAAAGTTAAATCAGAAGATTTTGGTGGTTTTCGATTTGTGACTTCCTTTTATCGCGTATTTACCCATAGCGGAAACAATGCATATCCGCTTTAAATGCTATGCTCGTTACTATATCCCCCTCCATCTCAATCGCTCTCAAATACCAATGCTCATTCTGATTGATAACACACCACCATAGTCGCACTGACAAACATTTAAGTACATAAGAAGCTATAACTTGATCGAAATTCTCAATCAAAGACGTAACAATCATGTTTATATTTACTTACTCTATATTTTTACCTCCAGGGGTAAACCATTACCATTATTTTAGGCAATTTCTTGTGTACTGAGAATAGCTATCATTAATTTGAATTAATTATACTGACTATTCAATTACCACTAATCAAATATTTTAAAACTTTTTGAACAATAAATGATTTGTACCAATGATATGAATCATTATCAAGTGACTAAGTTTATTTCCCCTTGTTTAACCTAATTCGGCTACTTTTACGATGCACGCTATATCTTGTTCACTTTTGAAATCAATGTTGCCAAATCTTTGATTGCAATTATTTGAGTTTCAGCAAAGCGCGCTCAATTCTCATTTCATACACACACACACATTTTCCGAGATTATTTGAGTTTTATACAACAAATATATCAAATGCTCTTCCGTAGCTGAAATGTACTCTATGCTACGCTACGCTTTCCTACTTGTGCTGTGTGTTCAGTGCTCTTGCTACTACTGAATTATTGTAAAACTTTGAATGGCAAAATGTGTGATGGATTTTCATGTGTAGACATAGTTATTTGCTCATAAAATATAACGTGGAACGCGGAAATGTTATCAATTGGATTGTTAACTCAAAAAAGGTATCTAGCAAACTAAGTGGAAGATAGAAGTGACAAAACATCGATCGATTTGAATTTGCTCTTTTGATGCATGCAAATATACAAAAAAAAATCATATTAAAAGATTTACAAAACAAATATACATAAATAATAGATTCACAAAGATTAATTTCCATCGTTAAAAACATACTTTTCCACTGTTGATCTCATTTGAAGCATATGTGTCAATATAAAAAGAATATGCGATTAAATGCAAACTTTGACAAAATGACTGTAATGTTTCCATTTTTTACTTGCCATTCAGGAAATGTAACGAACTCAAACTATTCAGTTTTCAAAGCGTTTTGTTTTGAACGATGTTCATCCATCGACAGAGTATACGTATCCATCAATTGCTTTTAAAACAGTGGTCAATTCATTAATTTTTGATGTTTATATTTAAAAAAACCAATGAGCTCAGATTCTCAGAGTGGGGGGCGGCGGTTTTGATTTCACAAATTAATAGCAAAGAATACCACACTTGAAATTTTAATTTTTGTCTAGTGTAAACTTTAATATGTCGGATAAACGTTCTACTTCAATTACTGATTGGTGAAAGTAAATACGAAAAATTAAATAAATTCAAATTTTAAATGTCTTAGTAGTGATATGCCCCCTGATGATAGAGTAAATTGATAGTTTGAAGGTAAACATTTCGTTTTAACGATATACCAAAAGAAAAAGGGCCAAGTATATGCCAATTGAATGAATGATTTGAATTTGGGGCATATTTAGCATGTATACATACATGAATACTTGATAATTGTCTTTGATAATTGGCAAGTTGTAAATAGAAAACATTGTAAGAGTAATGGGATGTAGCGACAAAAAGTGAACAGAACATTGATACATTTGAACATCGGAAAACATTGTTGCCAAAACGTGTATTTGTTGCTTGACATGTTGTGCACACATTACACTGCACATAAACAACATCACAGCCAAACACTCGATTATGTGCCGAAGCACACACACAGAAGACAAGAATGACAAGAAGAATATTTACAAAACAAAATGTATGTGTGCGGAGATAAGGCGAGAATTTGGGTGGAAAATGCGCTGCATTACATGAGAGATCAAGGAATATGCAAACAGAATGAAACAGTATTTCACACAGCCGGTGTATATTTGTATGAGATTGGAGACTTTTTTTTGCGAATCTCGCTAATGAGCGCCATCTGATTTTAGTGTGAATTAGATGCAAAAACTGAATTTAATTCTGTAGCATTGAAATGAAAAAGTGAAAAAACAACAACAATAGCACGGCCACACAGAGCTGTACATCTATGCGTGCTGATGCATACATACACATATACGCTTTCTTCATTCTTTCATTCCATTGCTATACGTATCTCACTGGTCAACAGATCTATGTAGCCATGTTACTGTTGTTGTTTTTTTTCTCTTTTTCGATTCAATTCATTGTAACTAAATTGAGTTCAACTATGGAATACAAGATGGCACAGATGAGGGGAATTCGCATTTTGTCTCTTCATAGGCTTAGCCGGTTGATTTCACACAATAAAATCAAATTAAATCATCGATGTTTATCTTTTCA